>NW_017535407.1:2120827-2123797 GCF_001853355.1 Bactrocera latifrons
TTTTTAATATTTTAGAAATTTGTCTACTTTTTTTCTTAAAGAAAAATATATCTAAAAAAATGTTTAAAAAATATCTCTCCCAACTATTTCAGTTATATAAAAACTTTCGATCGTTTTGGGTACATAGCCAGTATTTTAAATGATTTTTGCTCTTTTTAGCAAGTCACACCGAAAAAATCACTCAAATTTGTATCAAAAAGTACTTATACACGCACACACTATCAATAATATTTTAGAAAAAAATTCTTTAAAAATACTATTTCTTAAAAAATCTTAAAAAAAAAAAATCTTCTTCGCACTCACTTTTTCTTCTCATTCTCCGCAGCACCACCGTCAACACCAAAAGAGCCAAAATTGGTACAGCCAGCACGCTCAGCACCTTGTAATCCATTATATCCAAATGTTCGAACATAGCAAGGAAGTAATCCATTTTCACTGCAATTTTATACGCTATTTGCACACACAAATTAACCAAATATTTATATGTATGTATGATTGATATGTTTGTCGTTAAAAACACTAAAAGTCCACAAAAGAATTGAGAAGTCTGCGGCACTGCACTTTAAACACGTGAAAGAAAACAGTCCTTTCCGTACGAAAGCATACGCGCGTTTATTTGCCAATAAGAATAGAATGTCCTGAGACTGCCAGCACTTTGTGCTCTACACTTCTCAAATACACACAAACGCCCGCGCGTTTATACACTCAACTCCGCTGTGTACTTGAAGCCTTTGTACAATTGTTTGCTTGCGCCTTAATGCAACTCTGTGCTTGCGCCTGTGTTCGTTGTGTGCGCGAGGACACCAATTTGCATATGAAATGTGCTGCCAACGTGTTCCAACCACCGTTAGTCACGTCACGTTGTACAACGAGCGAATTGTTGTGCGTGTTACTCAATGGGTTTCGCCTTGCTGCTCTACTGGTGGAACCACGTGTTGTTCAGTGCGCGCACACCAATACTTGTGCACACACAACACACGCGCGTCCTCGGCGTGGGTTCAATATCCTTTTGTAAGTGGTTGCAGCAGCTCCTTGCTGTTGCCTGGCTGCTTCTTGCGCCTGCTCGCTCTCTTTCTTTTATTGTCTGTGGCTTCCTGTGCGCCGCGCCGCGTTGCTGCCTTTGTAACTCTGCCGCCTGTTTGCCAGATGTGTGCGCCTGCTGCGCGCTGTAGTCTCTGACTCTGTTTGTTGTTGTTTTTGAGTTTTTTTGTTGCTGCGTACCTTTTGTGTGTGTATTTGTTGTCTCCTTGTATGTATTTGTTTTTGTGATTTTTTTCACTTATCCTTACGTGTTGCGCGCTCACTTATACTCACGCACGCGCTGTAACGCACGTACAATTGCTTGCTGTACAGGGTGCGCCAATATATTTTCTGTTGAAAAATGTTGTTTTAGTCCTTGCGCAACGTTTATCGCTTTGAATATTTTTCTTCTTTGCTTGTATTTGTATGTATTGGAATTTTTTTGTAATTCTGCTTCTGTTTCTATTTCTATTTGCCTCAGTACTCTTATACCGTTTGACTGCTAGCTGTGCTTGTCTCAATTGTCACATGTGCTTTGGCTTTTACAAAGTTTCTAATATGTTTGTATAGTGTGCGTTTGTCGTCAACAATTTGCATGGACTGTCGTAAATGGTTCATTTGGCTGCGCGTTGGCAGGACATGCAACTCCATGTTAGATAAATGCACTGCGGGGGGATAAAGCTGCGCACTGTTAAGTTATTACGTTTGTAAGTTGAATAGAGTTGTCTCTGATTTTGTTTTTCGCTGCACTTTGCTAAGTTTTAACCGTTATGCGCGCACACATATACACATATGTAGTCACACACTCAAAAACTTGTTGCACTTTATTTTAAAATTTATTTTTTTACTTTGTGTTTTTTTTTTGTATTTCTCCCTATTGTTCACTTGTTGTTGGCTTCACTGCAAAAAATACAAATATTTAATGAAAATTATTGCAATAAACTTGCAATTGCTTTATAAGCGCACGTTTTTTCGCACACTGAACGTGTCAAGTACGCCAAAGCATTGCTTTTTGTCGTAAAATTTTTTCAAATGTCACGAATTTTCATGCGTTTGACAGCGAAATTATGTGATAAATTATTTGACGTTTACTTTTTATTTTTTTTTCGTAGTTTTTTCTGTATTTATTTCAAATTTTTTTCAGATTTTTTTTTCATATTTTTCCCAGTTTTTTTTAAATTTTTTTTCTTTAATTTCTTCATAAATATTTTTGCTTTTCTCTCGAATATTTTTTTCTTTTCTATTTTTTATGTATTCTCTTCGTCAAATTTTTGTAAATTTCGCTTCACTTTGTGTGTTTTGAAAGCATTTCCAAACTAACACGTTGTTTACACTCTGTCGAAATGTTCAAAATCTGAAGCGTTTATATATTTTGTATTTTTTCAGCGCGCTTTCACGACAAATTATTATTTATAGTGTCACAAATGTCGCGACATTAAACGCTCTGTCAGCGCATATACACTTTTACATAAGTACATATGTACATGTATGTATGTRCATCAGTATATGCATATGCACTTGTAGTTGTCTTTCTATTTCCTTTGGTTTTTCTTAGTGACAATTTCACGTTTTGTTTCCCTGCATATTTTTGTGAATCGYTGGCGTGTACATATGTATGTGACTTCAAGCGAGTTGAATTTTCACACCCACACAACGTTCAAGCCAACAATGTATTTATATACATAGCATATCAACTATTTGGATGCACTGACAAAGTATTTTCAATTTATTTTTGATTTTGTGTGATTTCAGTTGTTTTTAGTGTTGCAGGGCAAGAAATATTTTTTATTATTATATTATTGTTTTTGTAATATTATTATTGCATTTTAATTCGGGAAGCAAATATTTCTTAATTTGTACTATTTTCATCGTATTTTTAATATTTTGTATATTTTTTGGAAAATTTTTGTTTTTGTTATTAATTTTAAAATTATTCATTTATTTTTTTTA
>NW_017535407.1:2124657-2153006 GCF_001853355.1 Bactrocera latifrons
CTTTAAAATTTAATAATTTTGTATTACAAAAAATATTCCGTGTTTTATATAATTTTACACATATTTTGCAATAATTTTTGTAATTTTATTTTTACACTTTTCTCACTTGTTCATAATCACTTGCTTGTGTTGTTCGCTCGTTTGTTGCTTTTCAATGTAATTATGGAATATACTTGATTGTCAACAAGCTTTGATTAGCTGTAAGCATGCGAAGATTGACATGCAAATCGCTATTTATATGCAATTAATTTTCAAAATAATGTCTACTTTGCATTTAATCAGCATAAATACAATTTGCTTAGCATTTACTTTAATTAGATATATAATTACTTTTTTTTTTTTAATTACTCGTTAACTGTTACACACACTTTAATTATTTTGGTTTTCAATACTTTTTTCTATATTTAAAATTAACCGCTTGCCAAGTTGCTCGTAACCGCGCGCAAGTGTTAACACTTTGGCCAATTGTACTGAACTAAAAGCGCACGTATAAGCGCCAAGCGTACAAGTATTGCACTGACTGCGATTCTGTGTTGAGCAAATGTCGAAAAGCAATGATTAAAATCAACGAATGAGTTAGCAGAGCGCCAGAGCAGCCGTTAAGTGGCCCCATGCTGCTGGCATTGCGCGCCAAGCGCCTTCATACTAGCGAGCGCGAGCTTAGAGAGCGTGAGCAAGCGTTTCGGAGCGCCAAATGTAGAGCGTGCAAAAAGTTTTGCGCATTGGCAAACCGGTTTTTACTACGATTTTGGTAAATATTCAAAATTGACTACTGAGAAAGCTTAAAGCATAATTATATATGTATATGTAATAAATATTATTTTAAAATAATAAATAATATTTTCAAATATTATTTTATTTAAAAAATTATTTTTTTTTTTTTTGTTCAAAATTTAAACAAGCTGTTAACAGTTACCCAACGCATGGGTCCGTTTTCTAATTTACCCACTCAACACCCAATACCCTAACTCACTTCCACTTAACTCTCTCGTCAACGCTCTCGCGCTAAATGCAGTGTTTTGCACGTTGTTCGAAATTTCGAACATGCCATTGTGCTCCACATGTTGGCCCCAACAGGCATGTGCTAATCATGCTATATTTTTCTCGCCAAACATACCACTATACATCGTATATATGTATTTGTATATGTTTGTGTATATATTTGCTCCATACAAATCTCTCTATTTCACTCTTGCTCCCTCCGCACTGCAATTGCTCCACCAACACGCTCAGGCCCCCAATCGCAACTTGCGCGAAATTCTGCACAACTTCTTCAATTGCTCTACCCCCACCACTTGGTGCCGGTTAAATTGATTTTACCGGGAAAATATTTTATACACTGAAATTCCGCAAATTCGCTCTGCTTTTGTGTAGCATTTAAAGATTTTGTAACTTTTATATAAAAATTGCATGAAATTCTTTTTATGAATTAATTTCTATTAATAATTCTCCGAATATTTAAACCGCGACCATTGCGTAATTTTGAAACAGTTATGGCAGAGAGCGAATGTTTCTTTGACAGCAGTTAACTTGGAAATTGTAATTGTAAACAAATGACTTGATCTTTATTATTATTTTTTTTTTTTTCTCACCTCACGAAAATGATGACATCGTCAATTTGAATTTCATCATATACGACGGTCGTTCACTCCATAAATTAGAGTGAAGAAGGCTGGTGCGAAGTTTGTCGCTCATTGTCAATAAACGAGGAAGACGCAGACCAAGGTTCAACGAATATTGTATGGTAGCTTCGAAGCAATAATTTGCGGTTAGCACAACTTAGACGAAGTGTTCCAAATGGAATATGAGGTTAGGATAACTTAGACAAAATGAGAGTAAAGAGACATTGTTCCAATAAATGTATATTATTTTTATTTTATAGTGAGCTTTAATACGGGATTTATTTTATTTTCTGCCAATTTAAGTAAAATAAAAAATTTACGCGAATCCTAACCTCAATCGTTCCCACTAAATTGGAAAAGTTAATGGCCAGTAAGCTCATTAGGGGAATGTATGTTGGAATATTAATTTACTGTCTGTTAAATTCGAGATTTTATGGTCGTAAAAGGATCGCTATGGTGGTAATGCAGTAAGCTCTTATGGTCTGCCATTCACTTAGAGATATCCCCGTTGTTTTAAGTGGAACTATTATGTTATTTGTATACAATGATCAAGGTTAATTAAGTTTAGCACGAAATTTGTAACATCCACATGGAAATGTCGGAGGTCCTATAAAAAATATACATATATGATATAAATGGTCAGCATGACGAGTAGGTATGAGTCCCCTCAGTTTTTGAGATATCGATTTGAAATTTTGCACACGTTTTTTCCTCTCCAAAAGGGCTAATTAAAAATAATGAAAAAGATAAAGTTTTTATTTGACTGACACTTATTTGCGTAAATTCCAAATAATTTTTTTTTTAGATTATTTCCTTATCAAAAATCAAAAATATCATAAATATCAAAAACTTGAAATTTTCACGAAATTTTTTCTTTTCAATAATTTATATATTATATTACATATAAATATGATATTATCGAAAAAATTTGCAAAAATTCGCAGAATTTATAATAGGCTGTCAAAAAAGTCTTGCGSTATTTTTATTGAATTTTTTTTTTTTCAATTTTCAATTGTTCATAAAATTTTTTTTGATGACTCATGTCCAGCTCTTGACGGATGCTACGGCTGCTACTATGCCGGTCTCCTTCGACCAATTCAGCGATTTTATAGCAATTTTCGACGACAGGCCTTCCGGAGCGTGGCGTATCTTCGACCACCTCTACACCAGAACGAAAACGTTGAAACCATCGTTGTGCGGTGGAAATGGAAACTGTATCGGGTCCATAAACTGCACAAATTTTATTGGCGGCTTGAGATGCATTTCTGCCTTTATCGTAGTAGTACTGTAAAATATGCCCTCTTTTCTCTTTATTTTGCTCCATGTTTGCGACGCTATAACTCCCAAACGACTTAACAGAAACGACAATCAATCAAACATGTGTAAGCGCGTGAAATGAGCCTTCCAAAGAGTTAAAGCATGGTCCGATGCGACGAATAAAACTAGAACTACGCGCTCTCAGCGCTAACTAGCGAAAATACCGCAAGACTTTTTTTACAACCTAATATAAGTTTTTATATTCGAAATTTCATTTACAAAAATTCAAAATTTCATAAATCTCAAAAACTTGAAATTTATACAAAAAAAATAATAAAAAAATAAATCATTGAAACAAAATCCTTAGATTTTCGAATTGTTTTTTAATAATTTTTATATTATAACACACAAAACTTACAAATTTTTTAAAATTTTTATGTTCGAAAAATTCGAAATTATTATTTTTCTACAAAAATTAGCTTTTCCTTTTCTTTTTTTTTTTTAAGCACACGCTTTCTCGTTTTTCAATTGTCATTCTCCCATCAAATATAAATTAATATTAACATACGCACACAACAGTATATAGGTATGTATGTAAGGTATGTATTTATGTGCATATAATTGCTAGTGACGACACGTGCGCGTGCCAATTAAATCCACAATCAAGAAACACAATCAGTAACCTTGCCCTTAGTTTAAAAAAAAAGTGAAAATATAGAAATATAAAAAGATAAGCGTTTCTGAATATGTACATATGTATGTACAGTATAATATACGCACTAAATATTTATATTGAAACCAAACCCCAGCGAACGCACGTGCTTTTTTTGTTATTGTGAATTCCCACACTTTAAATACAAATAACTTTAACGCAAACCGGAATTCCCAGAGACGCTTTGTAAGAGACGCCAATGACACATACTCACACATACAGAAAACCAAGAACAACATTTGAAAGCCTTTCCCAATTGAATACAATCTGCCCCCAAGTGGCGTATGTGATGACAAATACCAACGACAACGCGCGCTACCGCACCAACCGCTCCCGCTGAGGCCATATTTAAATACACCAATATATGTATAAAAGTACATATTTATGTACTTGTTATGTATACATGTGAGTAGCCATGTGCGCTCACACGCTCCCGTAAAAAACTTCCTGCACGCTTGCCATTCATAGTTATCGTTTAACGCCAGTAACGCACAGAGATTTTCACTCGTAACCGCCACCATGAGGATAGAATAGGCATAGCAACAAATTTTCTTGTCTACCAGATCGTACTTTGATACTTCGATTCGGTTTCCGTCCGCAACACAAGCCATGTGAATGCGGTCAACATGTGCTCGAAGCCTAATGAGCGCCAAACCAATAACTCAAAAAAGCCCTTGATTACCCACTTCCCGTTCGATAGCAAACGCACTTACCACACTACAGAGGTATGGATAAACTGGGAATATACACAGGTATGAGAAAGCGGTTAAGTCAAAACAATGACAATGCAGTTTATTTATCGCTGTTTCCTAACGATCAGCACCGGGGTACACCCCTTACCCCGCCAGCTAGTTTGTAGTCACCCCAACAAGTGTACATACATATATACAAATTCAAGTTTTAGAATAAGTCGTGATTAATAATATTTCCATGTAAGTCCCTTGCATGCTCGAAATGACTGCGCGCCTGTTCATTGTTGGCACTTTGCCAAGAATTGATAAACTTGTTGAGTTTTTTTCGTTTTACGCTTTTTACTCAGCCGCCGGTGGTTCGTATAGGCATGACGTGTTGGTTGCTTGTTGCTTTCGTCATTCAAAGTTGGAAAGAACGTGGGATACCCGGCTGCAATGACTGTGAGCGCGATAGCGAGAGCGTTAGAGCGAAAATCTCTTTGGCGCTATAAAGATTTTTTCTTTTTACACCACTATTTGGCTTTGTTGAGAGTGGCGCGCAGAGCATAATAGTGAGCATGCTGTTTTTTGTAGAGCTTTTTGAGTTCGCGCACGAAACCCGTGTGGGGCTTTTTCGATTTCGAATTTACAATTTTGTGGCGCTAAATGTTGCCACATAAGTTTTTGGACTCTTGGATATTCCCTTTATTATTTTTGGGTGTATAAATATTTTAAACTGAGAGTGTTAGAAATAAAGGAGTTTTGTCAGAAACTTTTTATTTACATTTGGGAAAGTTTGTATGAAAGCTATAAGTTTCTATGTTTTAAAGTTTCTCCATTTTTTTATTGACATTCGTCTGAAACTAAGTGGGTCTCATATGTTGTTATGAAAAAATAGTCTTCGTCTGAAACCAAGTTGGTCTCACATAGTGTTTCCAATCTTTATAAAAAAATCCCATTAAAAATGCAGGACGGCGTTAACAATTCATCAGTAAATCCTATTAACACGCTATATACTGTCACTATCGTCCACTAATTCCTTCTAAGTTAAAGTCTCTTCGGTCCCTGATGTTTCTTTCGTTAAGGAGTACCATTCAGCTACTTCGTTCTAAGTTAAGATTTCTTTTCAGGTGAAAATTTTAATCGACTGTCGGTTCTACATATACAACAACTAGAACAGACCCGAATTTTTATTTCGTAAAATACTGCCATCGCATTAGCATTCCCCAAAATATTTCGGAATCTGTTTTAGATAACAAGAGATTTTCACAGAGTTCTTTTTACTAGTGCTCTGCCCATGGAGTTGATCGTATTCAGACAACTCTCCATATATTTTTACATCCATAATAAAAACTCCGTTTTCCTGTAGGAACTGCCGGATTGTACTACCGCATCACCATTCTTAAAGACCCGGACTTCACTCCAGTTGCAGATCAATGCAAAAGAACCATTTTTAAGGATGGTTATAGCTCGGCAGAAAACCAGTTTTTCGAAGGAATTCAGATTAAAGCCCAGCAGATAACCTGTTCTTCGGATGAATTTTTGCTATGAAAAGGCTTCTAATATACTCTGGCTGCTATCTTAGGAAAGTTTAAAACCTCAGATCGTTTAATTTTTGAATTTAAATTGAATAAGACTTCATATAATTTGAAAATTTACCAAAGCCAAGATAGCACATTTATCTTAGATAGAGAAAGACTCTACAAAATTACATCTTGACATATTCTTGTATATATTACTCAAAATTCAAACTCATAACACCTCAAGCACTGCCACAACAATGAGATCCATTGATTTTTCGAAGATTTTAATTAAGGACAGTCGTGACAATCGCGAGTTGGCCTTCACGCCAATTTTGACAGTCACAACCTCGAAGTAGTAGATAATTTCGTCTATCTGGGAACCATTTTTACCAACGCTGAATAAGTATCGCCAATAGGTGCTACTTTAGACTGAGTAGGCAATTGAGAAGTAAAGTCCTCTCTCCGCGAACAAAAACCAAACTCTATAAGTCACTCATTATTATCGACCTTCTATATGGTGCAGACGCATGTACGATGACAACATCTGATGAGTCGACGTCGAGAGTTTTCGAGAGAAAGGATCTTCGGAAGATTTATAGTCCTTTGAAGATTGGCAATGGTAAAAATCGCATTCGATTGAGCGATGAGCTGTATGAGTTATTCGACGACAATGACATTGTTCAGCGAATTAATAGGCTGCGGTAATGCTGGCAAGGTTATGTCGTCCTTATGTATGAAACCACTCCAGCTATGAAAGTGTTCGACACAGTACCCGCCGGGGAAAACAGAGGAAGATGAAAACCACTAATCCGTTGGAGAGATCAGGTGGAAAAGGACCTGGCTGCACTTGGTAGCTCGAATTGTCGCCAGAATGTGAAAAGAAGAAATGACTGGCGCGCTATTATTAATTCTATGCCAGCAAAGAACAAGGAAATTGTTTTTTATTTTAACTCTCTGACCCGATTATTAGACTATTAAGCCTTTCCACGCAGCCAAGGAACATTAGAGTTTATTGCATAAGACAATATTGCCTTATCGACTTCTTCACATGGACTTAATCTCCTTGAGAATTGAGCAGAATTGCGGAAGTGTCACAAAGTTTAAAATTGCTATGAAATCAGCTTTCGAATTTTTATGAAACGTCTGTAAATAGTCTGTTGTCTCCAGATAGGCTTGACCAATAAACACATATGTATACCATGCAATTTTCGATTCAACTTATTGCTCATTAGTTACCTCGTAAAGACATTATAAATAGCCCCACGTGATTCACTAATCGTTTTAGCGGCTATATTTTGCTCTCATTTGCCGGCCAATATACACATTTGAGTATTGTTTAAAAATGCTTACACACATACATACATACATAGGCAAAAAACTGAAGCTGTAGTAATACTTATTAAGACCAATTGAAATTTTGAATATTTCTTTTCGTTTTTCTTCGCTTAATTAAACGTCTTGCATCACCCTTGTCTGGCGAAATACACCGAAAATAACTTGCAAACGAATTGGTGATAGTAAATCAAAGCGAGCAACAAAAAGCGGGTCAATAAAAAATGCACTTGAATTGATTTATATACAATCATACATATTTGATTTATTGTTACCCTAATTTAATCTGATTTAAATGAATTTAATTGTATTAGCTTCAAATATATTCACACACATACTTTGACTAGTACAGCTGTATCACGTGTGTGTATTGGCGCTAATGACACCATACTTATCGATTAAGTGAATTGTGTTCTGGCATTGGGTCACTTAATTGCCTTGCTGAGCTCATCCGCACCTCATCTTTTGGAGTTGCAAAAACAAAAGCTATTCAAAAAATAATTTTATAAAAATACCGCTCGAGCGGAACTAAATTTAGTTTAAATGCGGTGCAAAAATGTTTTTCTAGATTGGCAGGTGTATTTTTTAGATTTTTATTTTTTCTTATTTTGTTTTTCTTTTTTTGTTTAGTAATGGTTTTAAGTTTCCATTTTCGTCTGAAAATATGAAAAACGAACACGAACTTTTATGTTCTTTGCTACTAAATTGGAAGTGTGACTTTGCAAAATAGCACATGTCTTACTAGTTTAAAGAAAATGTTTGTGATAGTCGGACGATCAAGTCGTTTGAGACAAAATAAAAACTAACAAAACATGAAACCTGAATATATAATCAGTTTCAGCTGAATGGTTCTAATATTTAATTACTAGTTACCACTGCGCATTTTTTAAACGTTTTTAATGTTGCCTACATTTCGGCGCACATACAAAAACTGCGCGAGGCGAGTAAATATATTCAAAGTAGACAAATGTATTTAGTAAGAGTTCAGTAAATCGATATTTGCAAAATCATTTCAACATTTTTGTGCTGCGACGATATTTATCAAGAGGCTAAGATTTGGTTTTCGATTACTGGATTTTTTAAAGAAGAACTATGTTGCTAATTTGATTTCCACTTTAACTATTAAACATTCGAACCTACGAATAAATTGAATACATCTACTATAGAAGTCGTAAAAAAATTGATTTCATAAAGTTTGTTTCACTTCAACATAACCTCTTCTTTTTTATCAAAAAACCACAGGTAACGGGGTTTTCAATAAGAACGCTACAAAAGTATACCGATAGGGACAGCAAACAACGTCATATTTTTTCCAACTCTTTTAACGTTTCTCTGCAGTAAAGTTTGCCATTTTATCAGGGAAAGATATACGATCCAACAACGAGTCGAAATCATTAAAATTTACTACCGAAATTCGGAGTCAGCGGCCTCAACTTTAAGAGCGCTACGTCCAATTTTTGGTCATCATAATATCATAATATTCGCAAAAAGAACTGAGCAAAAACTTGAAAATGATCCGGATTTTCATCGAAAAATCAACTTCAGCGATGAGGCTCATTTATGAATGAATGGCTTCGTCAATAAGCAAAATATGCGTTACTGGTTAGGCAGCAATCCATACGTACTCTATGAGTCAACATTGCATCCGAAAAATGATGATCAAGACCGGTATGCTACTGTGAATGGGAATTTCTACCGCTTAATGATAACGAATATTTTTGGCCCGAATTGGATGGTATAAACTTGGGCAATATGTGGTTTCAACAGGAAGCCACAAGTCATACGGCAAATATCATAACCGACTTATTGAAAACAAAGTTTGTTACACGTGTTATCTCATGAAATGGCTCAGTCAATTGAACGGTCGTGCGATTTGACGCAATTATACTATTTCCTGTGGGGCTATGTCAGGTCTATGGTCTATGCCAACAAGCCAGCGACGATTGATATACTTCGTACGAATATCAAACGTGAAATTGCAGTAATATTGGCCGATTTATGCTTGAAAATCGTCAAAAATTTGGTTCAGCATCTGGTTCTAGTTCTACAAGTGTGCTTTTGGTGGTCATGCAAAAGAAATCTAGTTCCATACATAATGGCATCGAATTTCCCAAACCGTTTTTAATTTAAAAAAAAAAAACTCTTGCTGAAAACCCCGATTCGTTAAACCGTTATCAGTTTAAGAAGTAAGTAAATGTTATTCTTATCACTTTTAGCATCAAAAGTAGTACATACCTTCAAAACCAAAGATAGGTATATGGACTTAAGAATGGTTTTCGAAACCGATAAATTTAATCGATTCCAAAATCAGTGTACGCCTTTTTTGATCTATAAATATTGTAAGGTGTAAAAAGAGCTTTAATCAAATTCGGAACCAATTTACTATTTCAGCTTAGACATCGGTTTAGAGATCCACGAAGTTTATTTTTTAACAAACTCAATCAGATAATATTTCAGCCCAAATGTAGGCAACTATTGAGTATTTTCTTACTATATTAAAAATATCAAGTTGTTTACTTTTAGTCTTAAGAAAAAGAGCATTGGTACTAAATATACTTATCTAATAAATTCACTGTAAGACTTTCCGCGACAGCACTTAATTAAGGCGATTTATTTCCATGACAAAAAAAAAATTATTGTGAAAAAATTTAAAGTACACACTCGAAATCAACACTCTTGTGCTTTAAGTGCTTACTACTAGCTGTACTCAAACTACACTTTACTTGTGCAAACAGTTCTCAAATACTTACAAATACAATGTAGTCAGTATTTTTTCGACTGAAAAATCGCAAAACAAATGTTCGGTCATGAAATCACTAAACCATAACTGAACAACCTTAAATTTAGTCAATAATGTGCCCTATTAGAATAGTGTTACCAATCTAAATTAGTGCTGATTGCGTGCTCTATCACTAATCACAGGACTCAATCTAAAACGAATGCAAATGAGCGTGGAGGTGACAATTAGCAACTTTATGCAAAGTGACACACCGGTGTGTGGAAAATAAATAGATTACCGAATAGGCATGCATTGCAGTTGTAGATAAGACATGTAAATATACTTGTGGGCATGTGTTTGACAATTTTTAATCAGCTGTTAATTCCGTTGATCAACAACACGATTTTCAGCGACTATTTCAAAACTATTGTTTATGTGGTTTCTTTTTTGTTTTGAAATTAATTTGGCTAGTTATACCCAGATTATACCAGGAAGATTTTATAACCACAAGGAAACTTCGGAGGCTCCACAAAATGTATATATATAAATGATCGTTTCGAGCTAATACGCTATACGCGAACTAGACTAGACCCTCAGTTTTCGAGATATCGATCTGAAATTTTTTATCCATTATATCTATTTTTCTATTTTATTATTATCTATTTTTCTCCCAGAAGCTACTTATTTATTGAAATCGGAGTACTATAACTCATAGCTGTGATTCTTCTTTTTCTTGATACGATATCTTCACCAAATTTGGCATGGATCATTATCCAAGGCATAGAGGGATATATTATATATAATATTCGAACAAATTGTTTAGACCGGCCCGATATCATTGAAACTGAAGTATCAAAATCAAGATAAACATCTTTCTTTACCCTTGTATGAAGTAAGAAGTGCACTTCAATGCAAAGACCGTAAAAGAAAGTGGATGGCGTAAAAGCATGCGACTCGCCGGAGGAACTTACAACATCTATACAGATGGATCAAAAATAAGCTGGAATCTAATGCACGGAACTGGATCTGAGGCGACCCTTCAAACTTCCGGAATACTATAGTACCTTCCAGGTGGAAGACTTTGCGGTCAGGAAAGTGGCTGAGATAGCTAACAACTTATGAAACAACATAAAGAGGATCAATATACATATACCATAGAGCTAATAATCAGTTAAAGCAATAATCTCACATCGCATTACGTCAGAGAGTGTCCTGAGATACAGAGAGACAGTAGCTGTAGCAGCCGCCGAAAAGCGACTGCATTTATATATGCTGGATTCCAGGCCAAAAAGAAATTCCGGAAACCGAGACAGCTGATGACATTGTCAAAAGTGCCAGCTACCTGGCTACCGAAGTAGTACAAGGAACATGGAAGTCACTAAAACAATATACATGGAAATTATCGAAGTAGCTGGCTGACAGATCTGGGCGAGAAGATCATGTGCGAGATTTCCAAGCATGTTTTTACCACACACAAAGAACTGCAGGACGGTTGTTAACATAATGACAGATCACAGTTGACATAATGACAGAGTGTTTTACTCCAGCTTTGACAATATTCGAAGTAGTACCTGAAGGGAAAGTAGAGGAATGCCTCAACTACATTGGAGAGGCCAGGTGAAGAAAGACCTACAGACCACGAATTCGGAGACTCGACAGTTAGTAACCCCGCTCCCATGACAGTCGGGTCTAAGCAACTGGAATCTAACCGGACTTTGTTCCAGCAAAAGACTCTCAACTCGGCACCAATCCTCAAAATTTCTTCAAGAATTTTTTCTGCCGCTACAACACCAACAAAAGAAGGCCATCCACCACTTACTCCTACCCATTTATCAAAACTACAGCAACTTGCCACATTGTTCACTGAACACCCCTTATCACCGCTCAACTTTAGTCGAGTTCAATTAACTAAGGACCACACTAAAACGAAAATCATTGAATTCGGTTGCTGATCTGTCGCGACGCCTACGCAATGAAGCCCATTAGTTGAACAACCTGTGCCACAGCGCTCATTATCCATGCGAACATATATATATATACATATAAGTATGGGTGATGTATGTACATGGATAAGTGTGTATTTGCTTAACCTCAAGTAGACGCGCTTAAATTGCCTGCTCAAAGCGACGCGCTTATTTTAATTAAAACAATTAATTGCCAACAATGTTTTACAAGTTGTGGTATCTGTAACAGTTGTTGTTGTTGTTGTCATGTTGATCAACACTGTGCGGTTTTATTGCGATGCCTTGCAAAAAGGGTGGCTGCTACTGGCGCAACTTTTACATTTCGGGTTGAATAACTGGATTGGGATCAATGGATCTGCTGTGTGTACGTATGTATGCATGAGTGTATGTGTATGTATATAAATCGTCTGGGTCATTGTGCTGTGTCAAGTTTAAAGCACTTTAGATACCAACACTTGGTGGCAGCAGCATCCACATGCTGACGCTGACGCTTGTTGCCTTAAATCACTCATGCACACATATCTAGATACAAAGGCAATGGCAGGGCCTATATTTGCCTTGTGACTATTTCTGAGTGCAAGCATACATATATAAATCTACTAGTATAAAGATATATGTATGTATTTATATGTGCACTCGCATGCGCATAAATCGCTCGAAATCTGCATGTGTCATTCA
The DNA here is from genome assembly GCF_001853355.1 of Bactrocera latifrons. NCBI lineage: Eukaryota > Metazoa > Arthropoda > Insecta > Diptera > Tephritidae > Bactrocera > Bactrocera latifrons. The sequence continues at coordinate 2,137,136 of NW_017535407.1, forward strand.
CATAGGCAATCATGTACGCCTATTTGTCTGTATATGTTTGTAGGCAATCGTCTGTTTGTTAGCCGGCCGGCCATTCATTCACTCACTCTGTCGACGGCAAATTTCAATGAACTTTCAAATAATATATTTCTTTATTTGCATTTTTTTTTTTTTTTTTTTTTTTAAATGTGTTTTAATTGCATTTTACTGCATTTCTCTTGTGTTCAATTAATTTCTTTGCCTTTTGTTTTTGTCTGCTTGTCGCTTGAGTCATTCGCTGTAGCTATTAATCGCTCTGAATGTTTAGCTGTGGATTTAGCTGCTGGAATGTCAACATTTGACAAGTCTGTATTTGATTTGAACTTTTTAAAATAAATATCGCAAATTCCTTTCGAACACCTTTGCTTTTGGGTTTTCTGCAAATTGTGCTTTTAATATTTCGTCAAAGTACGAGTAGAGCTCGATTTGTTTAAAATTTTTTATTATTTTGTTTTCTTTTGAACCCACCTGAACAACAACGGTGGGTGCAACAACTTGCTGCTAGATGCTGTCAAACAAAAACATAAATGGATGAGGTATCAAGGTCGACTGTAGGTTTAAATTTATTTAAGGAAGAAGCAAAGGAAGATTTGAGGAAGTCTTTATTTGTATTGACTTAAAGCTGAGGTTAAGGCTTAGTTACAAATGAAAAAAAGTACTGTGGAAAAGTTAACTTCGCTTGCACTGAGGCCATAATATCCTTCAAAACAAAAAATGTCCTTAGAAGCACTTGATTTAAATAGGGAGCGTATCTAAAGAATTTTTTCAGAGATAATATAATATAGGGTGGCCAAAGATCCATTTTTGATAGATCACGCGACTATATAATGCCTGAAACTGAAGCTCGTGCTCTCAGCGACATTTGGTTTCAACGAGACCAATAAATTTATTGAACAATTTATTTAGAGAACACTTCGGTGAGCAGAGAAGATCATGTGATATTACACCTTTTGATTTTTTTTTCTGTGGGAATTTGTACAGTTCATTCATTCCTTGGAGCAAAACATCATGTGTTTCATTCTCCAGTTAACAGTCGAAATGTTCGAACGAGTCAACAAAAATTGGACTCAACGGATGGACCATCTGAGATGTAGCCGCGGCCAACATTTGAAAGAGATAATATTCAAAATCAAAATGCCATAGAATGTTTTTTCGAATGATAATAAACATTCCCCATTCAATTTGTAGTTACTGTGTTTTTTCTTTAAAAAAGTAAGAAACCTCGAAATGCATCACGTTATATAATCTGTGCCAAATTCCTTGAAGTTATTTTGTCAACTAAAAATTTTTTTCATATAAGAACATGATTTTTATTAGTCAGTTTGTAGGATTTGAAGGGTGCCGCTAAGATCAATCAGCTCCATCAGAGTATTTTTATACGAATTTTTCTCGAAACAGCATTTTAGGAGTTTGCTAAAGTAATAATTCGAAGACAAATGATTCAATTATCAAATTCTGCTCTTTTTCTGTCTGATATGTACATATGTTCACACATTCAATGACCTATCGGTTTTTCGATCTGTTCAAAAATCAAATAATGGCAAGCTAAAAACGACCAAAATTCTTCGTCTAAGTATAACTTGAAAACTTAAAAACAGTCAATATGGTTTTTTTTTTAATTTCCAAAATAAAGGTTGTTTAAGCTGTCACACTACTAGATGTCCTCAGTAGAAACTGAAGATTTTCAGAAAAAAAGAAACAAAATTGGCAACTACAAATAACTTGTGTTATGCGTTGAGTGGTTCCTACCTCATCTTCTTCCATACAACTTCTGCAGATGGCGTTTGGTAAGATTCCAAACTTTTCAGCATGGACGCTCACAGGGCAAAAACCTCTGAAGATCACCACAACTAGAGAGAGTCTAGTCTCACTGTGGGCAGAGAGATCACTAGATCTCTGTGTTCGATTTTAGGCCAAAAGGCTTTTGCAAAAGGCGACTGCATGATCCAAGTGATCCATGTGAAGTCAAAGTGTATGTGGATCTCCGAATGTTCAGATACGCGTTCTTTTTAGAACCCAGATTATCTGAGTCTTACATATAGCGACTTTTGCAGCCATTCACCTTCCGGCATTATCTACCGGGCACTTTGGCACTTTGAAGAGGACATTGGTGCAGCACACATGCTGATGAGCGCCGCCAGATGAAGGCTCTCGAGTTTCTTTGCAAGTGTGGAATTTTCTAGAGCCCTCCACAACAAAAAGAACTCCTTAAAACTTAATGGGCTTGATTATGAGTAGAGCCAGAGCACCACTTTCGGTGAGAGACGCTCCCTTTTGCCAATGGCTCCTATACAGTAGTATAAGGCAATCGATGATTTTTTTGCTCTCCCTTCGATATTCGGCTTCCATGAAAGCTTCCTATACAGCATGAGATATTTCACTGTATACGCCGGTTGCAGACGGATATTTCCCATTTTCGGCAGCAGCCCAACCGGCTTCTTATATCTTCTAGTAAATAAAACCAATAACTCGACTTATTTCACTTTTCGCTACTGAAATGAATTTTTTATCTAGTAAGCTCCACTTTAGCTGATAATTTACAATGATTTAAGGTTATGATCGGATTACATTTCATTTTGAGTTAGTTAGGCTTATGCTTTGCCAACATTTTGGTGCAATGCTTTAATATTATTATAAGTATCCTCATCAAGAAGATTGAAGAACTGTGTATAAAAAAAAATCCAACTTGTATATTGGGTATTTATTTTGCGTTTAATTTGTAGGTTATAAATCAATTTTAGGTTATAATCACTGTTTTCATTATGCTTTCTTATTAGTTAGCCCAAAATGTGTGAAAATTATAAATATTTAATTATAAAATTTTTTAAATTCTTAACTACTTATTTGAACAGCCGAAAATTGTAACGACATTTACGAAAATATTTACCGATCTATAAAAAACTGCATAACTGCTAAAAATATTTTTATACCCTGAACAGGGTATATTAAGTTTGTCACGAAGTTTGTAACATCCAGAAGAAAGGGTCGGAGACCCTATACAGTATATATATAAATGATCAGTATGTCGAGCTGAGTCGATTTAGCCATATTAGTCTGTCTGTCCGTCTGTCGTTTTGAAATTTGTTATTTTTTCTTCAAGAAGCTGCTCATTTGTCGAAACTGCCGATATCGGACAACTATAACATATAGCTGTCATACAAACTGAACGAACGGAATCAAGTTATTGTATGGAAAACTTTCACATTTGACAAGATATATTCACGAAGTTTGACATGGATTACTGCTTAAGGTAATAATATAATCTCCGAAAAAAAGATCGGATTACTATAGCATATAGCTTTCATATAAACTGAACAAATAATTACTAACAGAAATGCACCTGTGAAGGGTATTTAGCTTCGGTGCAACTGAAGTTAACGTTTTTTCTTGTTTTCTTTAAAATCGATAACATCGACTTACTACGTTTAATTTTTATATAGAATAATTTGTATTGCGTACAATTTTTATAAAAACATTGTTTTTGTAAAACGTGTAATAACAACAAAGTAAACAAAAATGCCTTCCCATTGACTGCGCCATTTTGGCTCGGCATTGTCTGACTCAATTATTGTTATTCGCATTTATCTCATGCACGAATATATTTACGATTAACAAATACAATATTTAAATGCGTATTATAAATATTTATTTGTATTTTGCAATTCGCAATTTGCATGTAAGAATGTGCCATATAAAATGTTTTTGTTTTTGTGGTAAAAACACATTTTTTACGTCTTAAAAAATCCAGCAAGCCGAGTGCGCTGCAGAAAAGCGCTCTCGCTCTCGCACTTCCGCCGGCGCACAGCAGCTGCTCGTTTGCCATTCCATCTTCGGGCACTGACTGCACTTTCTTTATACCTTAGATAAATATTTCTTTTTGCGCTTTTGTTTCGGTTTATGCTTTTGATTTGCTGTTTATAATAGCGCTGAGAACAGCGCGGTCGATATTGGAGGTTAACAAAAATATAGCCAAGTCAAGGTTGACTGCCAGGGCACAATAACAAACACACCAGCAAAGTATATTAGTTCGATAACTGCGAGGATTCTAAGTAGAGTTAGAGGTGGCTTCAGTCAATTTGACTATTATGTTATGTCAATGAAATCCTATTCATGGCACCTGAACTATATACCACTATATGTGTATGTGTGTGTAAATGGTAGAGTGACATTTTTTTGAGAGTTTGGTTAGACCATATCTGATGTAACTCTTTTAATACAAGTTTAGTTATATTTTATAATTTTAATGTTTAACGTAAAAAATTTCCAACAAAAATAGGCAATAAGATGTCACCACCTACTGGTATATTACAAACTATTATATAAGACTGCATATGAGCTCACCAATTAAAAAATTTTTTCCATTTAATTGTATATTAGCTTACCTGAAAAGAAATAAAAGAATATTAATTTATTTAGAAACCATGAAAATGTATAAATTAAAGCATAAAAATAGGTGGTTGATAAATAAGTAGGGATTAAGATCGCATGTAAAGCAGGTTCGCATTCGCATCCTGTGAAATGCTAAATGAGCTGCCGTCTCCACGGACTTTCGACACTTTGTTTGACACGTACCTTTTTTTATAGTAAGAGGAGTGTAAAACTTTAACCCGCTAAAACTAACCGATGGGAGAGTGTGGGAGAGACAAATACTTTAAGTCTCATCTATCATACGGACAGACTGATACCAAATATATGCTTTGGACTATTTGATGAGAAGAGTCGCTCTTTGCTCTGGTCGCTTGTAACTGAGCTAACATTGGTCATATAAGTCGGTTACCTCTTCAAGAGGTTAATAACGCCTCTGAGTGGGCGATATGAATGCATACAAAGTCCTAAAAAAGACATCTCCTTCGTCAAAGAGTCGGAACTGACCTCAAAGAATTCGGATCGTTGCTCATGTGGATCACCATTACCTTGGCGGTTGAACCGTTACCCGGAAAGGGGAATGGCAAACCTAGGAGAGTGCCGTTAAAGATATTCTGCCGACGAAAACTAAAGGTAGGGCTGAAGAACACCAGCGGAATCATTAGTACCAGTATAGGAACCTCTACTGTGTTCATGGGGTAGAGGGTCCCCAAAGCACGCTAAGGATCTTGTCAGGAACCATGTCTGTCACATGTTGATAAAAATCTGAAGTCAACCAGTCGTTAGGAAGCCTAAATTTTGGAACACTAAACTAATAAAGTAAAAAATGTGAAATAATGTTCTGACGCAGTCGAATGCAAATCTTACCGATATTACTTTACTGCCATTATAAAATAAGAGAGCTCGAATCTTTACAGTCATATACCGTGTATACTGGAAGCCATTATATTGGTTATATGGATAAGAGAAAGGAAAAAACCATTTGCTTGCATTTTTGGCAAAATATCTCATTGAAAAAAAAAAATTCACTAAGGTATTTCAAATATTGAGCATCTTATAAAGTATAAAATCCAGCGCAAGGACAAGAATCGTTGAATTGAAAAAAGACGTAAGGAATACTTAAATTTGTCTCATTCTGTTCTGTATAACATCTTCATATAATTATATTAAAATATCTCCTAATCTAATCGATATATATGGCACAGAGTCAAACAGAGGATCGGAAATCAATATATTGGGAATATTTCGGTCAGGGGTATCTATGTACCGACTTAAAGCTATTTTCGAGCAGAGTTTTTCAAAAGTTAAATCTTTATTTGTTTAAGTTTACTCTCGCTATTTTTATATACTAAGTTTCCGATTTCCAAACTAAGAAAATGGGTGTGTATGTGAACCAATAGAACCTCCTCCTGCACTGTTCCCAGATGTACTCAAGAAGAATGTTTTGAAACAAATTTGATTTCCATCAAACGAATAGTTTAATAGGGTATTAGTTGTATCAGCTTTTGAACTAATCTTAATACATTCCTACCAAAGGAACTTCATCACTTCATGTTATGTTTTCAGCGATACTGTTAATAGATCAATCGCTGTACTTTTCGGAGTTTTCAGATTATACTTCTATGAAAGAATAGATACAATTTCGCCAAKAATTTTTATTGCAAAAATTTAATATTGAAAATTGAAAATCTAAAAAAGAAATCAAAAGTGTTGGAGGATTTACTTTTGATTTCATTTTGTAATAAAATAAATATATATATAATATATATATAATAATGTCATTTATTGCACAGGAGTCGAGTTTTCCAATACTAAAAATACATACAAATGCACATGTAAGCCTGCATACATCACTGCACTTGCTACGTGTGCAAAATTTAAAAATCAAAATTCTAAAATAAACACGAATAAATTAGCACTTCTACCAGAATACTTCCTGGTATTCGAAAAACAAATGAAATATATTACAAAAATAAATAAATACATGAATATTGGTGTGTGACTGCTGAAGCCACTTAATCTCTTGGCAAGTAACGTTTACATAGGTATGCATGTATGTATGTTTGTAATATTTATTTATTTACTGCCAACGCAATCCAGTCGCACAAAATAACGCAAAAAAAGTCGATGAAAACACTTCCGGTTCGGTTCGGCTGCCAGACATTTTTTATGTGTTCCAATGCTAACAGTCTGCCGAGATATCTTTGGAAAGGTCAAGATTTTACAGCTGTAATATTCAAATTTCCGCAAGCAACTGCATTATAATTGCTTCTTGTTTAGATTTATTTCCTTTGTGAACAATTATTGTCAAATTGTTTTTAATGTTTGAACATTTTTTTAAATCTTTCTCAAAAAACAAGCTTGAAGAGTTTTAGATCAATTTATATAATGCCAAGAGCTAAGATCGTTATATACGATGAAGAAAATTAGCAGCCGTAGCTGAGAGTGTACACGAAGACGGGGGGAGTCGATTTAGCGCCGTTTGCGGCCAGTAGACTGACGTATGGCGAAACACAACTTGTGCAAAAAGTGAAGCCGTTCACACCGCTTCGTTTTGTGGGCTCTTGAAAAGTTCCAAGAAGATCTGACGTTTTCAAACCAAATTTTGTTCAGCACAGAGTCCCATTTCTGACTCAATGGGTATGTAACCAGACAAAATTGCCGCATTTGGGACGGAGAGCAACGTGAAGAGATTCAAGTGCTGCCATTTCATCCACGAAAAACTACGGTTTGGTGTGTTTTGTGAACCGGTGGAATCGTCGGTCCATATTTCTTCAAAAATGAATCCGCTGAGCACGTAACTGTCATCCACAACCGTTATGGCGCTATGATAACCGACTATTTAATGCCTGAGATTAAAGCTCGTGATCTCGACAACATTTGGTTGCCACAAAACGGCGCTACTTCCCACACATCGCTTCAATCAGTGGATTTATTGAGAAATCACATCGGTGCGCAAATAAATTCACGTTTTGGACCGGACGATTGGCCACCAAGATCATGTGATATCATATATTTTCTCTTTATGCCGACAATCCCGCTTTTATTCAGGTGTTGGAATTGAGATAATCTTCAAAAAATAATTGTTAATGTTCTTGCGAATGATCATAAACATTCCCTTTTAAATTTAAAGTTTCTGTGTAGGGAACCTCGAAATAGACTACTCTTTACTTGGAATATTTTCATTTTTATTCGAACTACTTTTAATAAAGCTCGACAGATTATCAATCCCAACAATCAGTTATACGAAATAACTGCTCATCAATTAACTAATTTTACAAGTTAGTGCTTTTATTTTGTTCACTATTGTGTTTCGAATAAAAAAATCTGCAAGTGCCGCTAAAGAAAGACATCCTTGATAAGTAAAGCCGGTGTATCAGTCACTTACCATTTATCAGACAATTCCGCATTTGCATTAATTCGAGATTTCGCACAATCACTTTCTCATAAAAAATTTTACAAAGCATTTCAACTTAATGAACCGTCTCCGGCACTACTGATAACGCGTCTGTGAAATTGCGCTTGCTTGCCGAATGAACTGAAGGATCGCACTCTATATAGAGTGGCGGTGGCCGACACTGCACTTGTGCGCGCCTACTGGGATGACTAGATTATGAGCCAGCAGCTCAGCATGCGGTCCCCTGTACTCCCATACATATGTATGTATATCTGTGTATGTAGGAGCGGATTGCAAGCGACTTTGAAAACGAGCATTAACCCATGCAAACAAATAGCATTCACAGAAGTAGATAATTGAGTATAAGTAAGCATGTGCAGGTATGTGTGTGTGGAAAGGCTTATATGCAAATGAGCAAGCAGTTGACATTGACGGGGTGCATTTCTCCCGACACTTCTGCAATTGTTGCGTATTTAATTTTAGCGCATAATTAAATTGTTCAGTCCTATCGTACATATGTACATACATATATACCGATTATTTGCAAACATTTGCTTGTTAAACATTTTATTTATTTAAATATTGTTTTCATGCAATTATTTGCACAATTTTATGGAAAGCCCTTTCAGTGGTCAATACAAAAGCACTCTATTATTAAGCCTAGAGTTTGCTTAGGTGCTTAATTGCGTACATTTATTGTGTTGAAAATTCCGAAATGTATTGTTTATTGTTTTAAACTGCCTTAAAGAGTTTGTTGTAATTCCAGTAATATCAAACTGCGCTCACAGGGAAAATGGGTGATGAAATACGAATATGGGGCTCAGTCTGATTTAAAAACTCCAAAAACACACACACACACGTCTAAAAACATATTTCGTTACGGTTTCGTGCTTATTATCAGCTTGAGAGACTTTCCTAAATGATCAAGCACTGATATTCTGATGATAATTATGTTAGATATTCTTCCAAGCACAGGTGTTTTGAGGCCATCATTAATTCATTTAACTAGTTTTCTAATTTTCAAATTTTAACCAATAAATTAATTTAGGTGTATTTTCAGCAAAATTAAATGCCAGAATAGCGTTGCCACAATCAGACCACTAAAATATCTCTAAAGCGTAGATCACACGAATTAATGAAAGCCTTTTGTAAGAAAAAAAAAAAAGAAATATACATACATTTTTAAACATAACCAAGTAATTTACATCACAGATATTGGTTTCTTAGTGGATCTAACATCCGATAAATCAGCAATGGGTTCCAGTACGTAGTGATACTTCTGATACTGTGAAGCAGAGGAACTAACCATAGCTGGAACACTACAATTAGATTCCGATAAAATGGGAGTATATAGTACCATAGTACAGGAAGATGGAGCCAAGTATAGAAGCTCAGTCAAGTGAGGAAAGTTCTCTGAGCGCCATTCACTTGGGAGTTACCAGAAACGACTCTTTTTTGTATGTCTCAAGCAACTAACGATTCCTGTATTAGACCAAGTATACTCTGGGTAACCAAAAAACATCCATATGAAGGCGGGCTAAAGTGAGAAGCCGAAACATCCTTCCCCATTTTTGTGCGCTGGCTTTGGAACCCGCCACGTAAAAAAAACACACCCCATGAAAAGAAGAAACTACGTAAACGGTGTTGTCGCCAATAAAGAAGAAGATATATGTAGTACTATTTGTCTCTGGTTGCCTGTGAATGTGCCGGGTTTTCAAAAGGAATGTTATAAGAATTTGTATAAGCGTGCTAATAGGTCTTATTGTAAGATATGCCACCAAACTGAGGACATGGAGAGACTACTGCAGAACATGTCAAGAGGCAGAAGAAGAAGAGACTATAGAACAATTTGTTCTTGCTTTTGTCTTCTAAGTTGCACATATACAACTTTTAATATTGAGGGACTTTATCATAATAACACGATGGGGATCCTAAAGCCCTAAGTGCTTAGTCCTACATACATCCTATGCACCTACTTACCATTAATTATATGGTCTACGAAAGTATTTCCAGAGCAACTGATTATTGCTAATCCTTACACGCAGAAGTTTTATTTTTTTTCTGAAAGGGTCACTCTTTGCTCGAAGCTGTGAATGAAATTAAGAACTTTGCACACATCTCATTTCTAACAAAAAGTACAACTGTAAGACTAATGAAGATAACTTTTATTTTGAACTATCACCACTAAGGTATAATAATATATGCAGGACAAATAACGAACTTGAACTTTTGATCATAACAAACGAGAAGGTAATGGCTTTTTATTTGATGCTAACGAAGTTCTATAGCCAACAATTGGATTTACGAAACAATATGATCGAAGATCAGCAAACCAATATTCTAGAGCGTAATGAAGAACAGAAATACTTAAAAATATTACATCTTTTCAGAAACTATGTAGCTCTAGACCTCTATAACTCTGAATAAACTCTATGCGAGAGAATCAGAGAGAGCACTCAATACCGCACAGTTTGCGGTATTTCGGATAAAGATTTTCTGCAAGCGTAACGAAATTCTCAAAGCCTCAGTAATCGAGCATAGTGTGTGATTTCGCTATCCAGAATTTAGGGCTCAGAGAAAGGCCCTCTACATAACTTCGAAAGCATTAAACTTTTTTACAGAAGAAAAGATCGTTCTTATGCATCGAAAAGATGGCAGGGTGAAAAAACTCCCATCAAGAAGCGGTTTGAATCCCGGCTAACCCATCCGCAGGTGAAGTTATTCAAGAAGACAATATGAAGAAACATTACAGATTTGTGAGTTCGCATCGGCATCTTACACGTATGTATATTCAGAAAACGACAGCCGAGGAGTTAAACAAAATATGAGCAATTAGAAATAATCGAGCACTTTTCAATGAAAAAAGTTCTCAAGTTAATTTCTTATCAATTTTACTAAATTCTCATAAGTACTTTGTCGCACCTAGTTCTTTTAGCCAAGCATTCACTGGCCTGCTAAGCGAGAACACTTGAATTTTGCCAACCAAGATGTTATAGACAAGTACGTACATATGTAGGTTTGTTCAGGATGGTGCAATCGTCTTAATATAGCTTTGGCGTGCGATTCTTGTCACTTTCTTCGGTGTTTCTTTTCATTTTCGCTGATTTCGTAATTTGAATTTCATTTTTATTTTTGTATGCCACAAGCGGAAGTTGACAATCTATTAGGTTCTCAAAAGCTGTGAGAGTCCACCGTTTACACACCAAAATACATAAATATATAGCATGTAATTTGGCATAAGCATACACACTAGTCTTATGTTTCATCTTGCTGATTGATCTTGTGCGAGGACAAGCCAAATTAAAAGTCACCCAAAGCAAGCGCACGTTAGCTCAGGTGATGTTGGCAAAATCACGTTGCGGTGAAAAGGCGCGCGCGTTCATTTTTGTTCATGTTCATGTTTGTTTTTTTTTTTAATTTTTATTAGTTTGTCACTTATTTTCGCAATATCATCTGCTTTCAATTTTAATGACAATTTTTGTGTGAATTCATTTAAGTGCTTTTAAATATCTGTGTTCGTGTGCGAGAAAACTTGTGATTTCACTTGCCATGTGAATTGTGATGAAATAATCAGTGAAATTGAAGGCCAACACCATAACCCAGGGGAAAAAGTTGGATTTTGAGGACGGCCAAAGTAGTAGTTTCCTGAAAACTAGAATTTAAGAGAAGAAGACGGTGAAATGAAGAAAACAAAGATAGTCTGGACTAAGTTATGCGATCTGAGCGGTAGACGACTATGAGTCAAAAAAACGCTGGTCATGTGGTCATTAGAAAGAGCACATACACTATTATTTTAAGTTGTTGAGGTTCAATTTAGAAAACGAAAACTTTTTCTAGATCGCTGTAGGATCTTAGATATAAAAAAAGTGAAAGAGGTTTATCCTAAATAATTCCCATACTAACGCCATCTACTGGGCCTAGCTTCTTGTGCAAATTACCGGTTTGGATTCATGTCTCCACATAGGGATCCATAGCCTCACTAGCATCTAGCAGTATATTGGAATTTATCAATATCCTATGGCTAGATGGGTTGCTGTGACTTAGGGGTCAATCCTCATCTATTATTTTATCTTAAGATCACTTACTTGAAGTATCAAAATCTGTATCCATTGACTGAATATTTTGTCTTTGGCAAATTTTATCTAATTGTTTGGACTCTCCTCTTTTTCCCTAAAGCAAGTGAGGTTCTTACCAATAAAACCCCCTATTTGAATCTACTTGTATTTTCTGTGGTTCCTACCTGTCGAGTCGACGAAGATAAACGAAAGTGTCAAATAAGTCATTCGGAAGTCGCGAACTATGAATCGAAAACCGAAGCTAAAGTTTTTTAAGACAGCACAGTAATGGCATCCCACTAAATTTATTACACTTTTCAAGAGCTGGTACTAATCTGAAAGAACCTATACAAGCCTTGGCTAGAAATTTACGTAAATGTTTCGAGTTTTCTTGGTTTGTTTTTACACAATTCCATGGTGCGATGTTCAATCAATTTTTATTTTGGCTTTGTACCATTTTAGGCCATTGAGAATTTAATAATTATCTCTTAGACAAAAATGGCTTGGAACTGCAGCGCTAAGGATACATCCTGAGAAATCCAGATAATCTCAAATCGTCTCCAAAGGATTGATTTACTTCAACTGTCCTTGAAAAAAATTTTGAAAAACTAAATATTTACTCCCAGGTAATTTTTCAAAATCTCGGAAACCTAACCTTCGACCCACCAAGTGAGAGTCACGCAGTCAACCCTCGAAAACAGCGATGAGTGTTTTGTTTACATAGCCAATTGTCAATGAGCGACTGTCATCGCCTTTTGAGTAACATTTCAAAAGTACAAAAAATCAATACTGCATCTCGAAATTATCATAAAAACAACTGAAAACCCGAAGCGCATTGAAGCTCTCAACTAAAATACAAAAAAAGACTCAAAACAAACTATCAACAAGCTGCGGTTGTATTGTTGCCGCACAAAGAAGGTTAACCAAATACGGTTATGACCTACGCCAACTTCATGTAAATTTACGGTCAACAGATAAACAAACTCACATCCATACATACGAACAACGAACGGTTAATAAATACGACCGACAATTACATGGCACAAAAGAGTGAAAGGTGCGTCCCAACGCCACCGAACAATGGGCGCTTGCCGCTGCACAATGAGTAAAAAGTATAATAATAATAAAAATAAATAATAACAAAAGCGTTACAACAATAAAAATAACACTAACAACACCAAAGTCACAATGGCAATACATAATAAAAATAAAGAGAAACCTTAACGGTTGAGTGCCGCACTGTCAATTTTTCCTTTGTCTCTTTACTTGCACGCCTTTTTAAGTGGGTCACATAGAGGCCAACACAACAACAGCAATAATAACGATGATATGTAGCGGAAGATGCCGTAAATGGGTTGTGTGCCTTTGCTGGTGGCAACGACAATGTTTGCAACCAAAAATAGTTATACAGATGAATGTCACTCCAAGTGAAGAACATATGGTACATACATATATCCGTATGTACTTATGTATATCATACATTAGAGCGGGTCGAATTTTATTTCTAAAACAACTTGCAACAACAACGGATATTGAATAAGAAGCTAATAAGCACAGACTCAAGAACCTTGAGAACTTGTGCGCTCAAGGCTAGCTAGGCTAAAGTTTAGGTTATGCCGATTTCGTTCCGTTTATTTTGATGTCAAAAACGCCGAACTGGAAGGATAGTAAAAGTGGGAACTACTATTTCGATAGCACAGAATTAGGTTAGGTTAGATTATACTGGCCAGCTATCACGCCAGATGGAGCTTCAATTTAGTTTGGGGTGAAGAATTTCTCACCCAAGACGTTAACGTTTTTTGCGAACTTTAAGAGTGACTTGAGGTCTACCTTTGATACTTTGTCCAGTCCTTTGAACTCCTGAGTCGAGTTCTGGATAGAGCTGGACAAAGGCTCATGTCAACTTCTCTGAAATTCTGCATGTATCGCTATAAATTATGCTACGCGGTTGGCAAGTGACGCCAGTAGATTGTGATCAGCTGTAGAGAGGCTGTCCGGTAGTCTTTTCGAGATGATGTGAGTAAGAAGCAAGCAAGTTTTCCTATCAAGCAAGCACATTATCTTGCAATCACATGATCTTCTCAATCCTGCATGTACTTAAAGCATTCCATCTCGCCCTTATCCGCGTTTTAGCCCTTTTGGGAATATCGTTTTGCCCAGAATTAAACATTATATAAAACCCGCTTTAAACAATTTAAACCATTTCAGGAAAGTTTTGTGTGTGTATGTGTGGGATTGGCCGGGAATCATGTTATATGGCTCTTACGGCCAAACTCTTAATTCGAATCTGTACTGTCAACAATTGGATCAGTTGAAAGAAGCAAGTGGCCAGCATCGGCAACTTTGGGAAATTTGAGATAAATCCTGTTTTATCGCGACAACGTTAGGCCATGCACAAATGGAGACAGCGACTTGACAGAAATTGCAGGACCTTGTTTGGGAAGTTCTTATGCATCCATTCTGGGTTCTGTTACTACCGGTTCCTGTCTATAATGTATGATTTGGATGTCAGAAAGAGGGTTTCTATTGTAAAATTACCTTCAAAATAACAATAAGTAATCGAAACTTATACTGCTATAAGTCTTCTTCTTCTTCTTTATTGGCTTAGACACCGCTTACGCTATTATAGCCGAGTTTGCAATAGCGCGCCAGTCGTTCTTTCTTTTTGCTCTTTGGAGATTCCAAGTGTAGCCGTTGCCAATGTGCAAAGCACCATAAAACTTCCGCAGAACATACCTCTGCACTATATAGTAGACGGGGATGATGAGTGACTTGTAGAGTTTGGTCTGGTCGCCATAAAGGCAGCTCCTTTTCGTGTTTAAGTACCATTACTGAAATGGTGGTTAAGACAGCTACAAAACTTTTTCAAATAAAACTAGTTTTAGAAAGTAATTGTGTGTTTTCTCGAGGTGTGAATTTAGGAGATAAACATAGACCTTCGGGAACTTTCTAACTACAAAATCTCTACATATATATAACAATACTCAGATAAAAAATTATATACGACGCTATTCGTATATCGTATAATATATAAAATAGGTATCTTTATTATGCCTGAGACAATATCTTTATTATTAAAGCTTGCAGTCATAAAAATTATAATGTTTACTCATTAATTCATAAACAAGTCGACTGCATGATATTAATTAATACACTACGTAGTAAACGCCGGTCAACAAACTCAAAATATGAAAAAAATTATGCATAAAACAATTAATTAAGTCAAAATACCGGCAGATATAGAGTGAGTAGTCGGTCAGTGGAATATACTCTCATATTATAAAATATATAATACATGTATACATATGTATATAACGAATGTCGTCTGTGCTTACTAGCTTATCGCCATCATGTGCCCCTTAAAATTTTGACACTTGCAAAGGCCCGTGTGTTGTTCTTATTATTCACATGTATGTGTGCAAATTCTTAAGCAAATTAGGTCAAATGCCTCCGGCTATAAATACTGATCTATATATTGACATATGCATATATTATATTTATAAAAAGATTGTGCGAATGTGGTATGCAAATATGTGAATGTGAGACTCTTTGACGTTTGATGTAAGACGACTAAAACAAAAAAAATAATACCATGCAGTGGTGTGACAGTTACATATAGAGGGGGACTGCTGATTTTGCATCGTGGAAACAAGAAACTCTAGAACACCTGATTCTAGATTGCCCAGCAACTTGTTGAAGCAGGCTCAAGGCCCTAGATTCCATCTACGTGGACCATAATAACATCACCGCAGTGGCGCTCAGCAAGCTACTGGAATTATTCAGAGTGCTGGACCTTTGTGACCTTATGTCATGTAAGGGAGGGCACAATTGACCAAAGGCCTCAATTACTCTAAAAAAAATGTAAAAAACATTTTTTTATACTCTCGCAACAAAGTTGCTAAAGAGAGTATTATAGTTTTGTTCACATAACGGTTGACTTACCTAAAACTAAAAGAGTCAGATATAGGGTTATATATACCAAAGTGATCAGGGTGACGAGTAGAGTTGAAATCCGGATGTCTGTCTGTCCGTCCGT
>NW_017535407.1:2153761-2163155 GCF_001853355.1 Bactrocera latifrons
TTTTTTTTTTTTTTTTTTTGATAAATTGGACATGTCGCAACCATACTACTGGAACAACGAAGATTCAAGCGGTATACAATCACTGGTTTGTCACTCTTCATAGAAGAAGTCAGGCGATGGACTTTATTTTGATCGATCAGTTTGTATGGCAATATCAGCATCGGCGATTTTGATAAATGGTTAGCTTTTTGGACAGTAAAAGTCATGAGAAGCATTAGCCTTCTATTACTTAGCTACTTGACATTTTTAAGCTTGGGTTTTTATTTGTACTTTTAAAAATTTCTTGTTAATTTGAAGTAATTTAAATTCTAACAAATTTTTAAATTTTGTTTTTACAGTTATCATCATCGGAACTACGATATGTTGGTAAGTCAAACAACAGCTATTTACTTTTTATTAATATTAAAAATTCTAAATTCCACCATTTAAAGCAGGCAATGAAAAATTGTTGCCTACATTTAAGCGCTCAGCTCAAAAAGTGCAATTGAAAGAGAATAAAAGTAAAATATCTACACAAAAAATTATTAGATTTAAAAGTTTTTTCTCTGAAAGTTAGTAATAATTTTAACATAAAATTTCTCATATTAAAACATGAATATGAAACTTTTCACCAAATCAAAAAAGTTATCGGCGCCGCTGTATGTAATGAAAGACCAAATGACGCTATAAAAAATATTTTTAATCAAATTAATTTGAGCACATTTAGGCTACTGACCCATTTAATTGATATATGGAAACTACGGTAAAAAAACACACAACAAACTGTGTAGACCTGCGGCGCACTCAACGTGTGGTTTAGCTCACCGCAGCTTAGAGCTTTTGGCTTGAAGCTTTTTAATTTAATTTTTTGCCTGTGTTTTTTTATTATTTCTTATCAAATTAATTTGATTTTTTTTTCTTTTAAAACTAAATTATTTTTTCCTCTCAAACTTAATTGTTTTTTTTTTCTAATTTTTTTTTTTGCTACTCTCCAAAGCTTTGCCTTTGCTTTGCGAGTGCAATGAACTCTTTGCTTCAAGTTGTTGTTGTTTTATACTAGTATACATTTGTTTTTATCTTTCACTCAGCTGCTCGGTGCTCGAAGGTATGCGTATTGTGAAATTATTCTAAACAAATTTAGCAAACTCGTTTTTACCGCTATTATGCAGTCGCGCCAACCGAAAACACCCCCCACAGACCACGAAGTCAACAAGCCAAACAATTTGCGCGTAGAATTTTGTTTATTTTTGCTTAGATTTTATTATTTTTGGACTTAAAAATTAATTCTTCTTTGTTGGACTTTGCTATTTTAAGCTTTTGTTCGACGTTTAGAGAATACTTAGCACCAAATTTTTTTGCTTGTTATTTTTTTCTCCTATTTTTGTAGCTCTTTTCTTCTTAGTTGTTGTTGTTTTTCGCGTAGATTCACATGATTTCTGGCTGCTATGACAATATATATGTTGTTATTATTTTTTTTATCTCATTTCTTCTGCGATTTTTTTTGCTGTCGCGTCTTGCCCAGCCACCCGCTTGGTTGCTCGTGCGCTCGACTGCTGTTTCGGCTTTCGCGAGTAGTGTTTGCTGGCATTAAGTGTGATGGTGGTTGTGGGCTTTTGACCTCGAAAACAGGCAACAACCTTAACCAACACCTGCAAGTTCAATGCCACGCATTGACCTTGAGTCGCTACCACCCCTATGCGACGCAAATGGGCTAGCTGGCTGCATGCATTGCTGTGTGTGTGTGAGCTTGAGCGCGCAGAGGTGTGTTGATTTTTCATGTTATTTAACTGGAATTGATTAGTTTGAATTTGTTGTTATCAAATGGCAGTTTGCAAATGCAAACGCAAACGCAAACAGACGCATCCAACACTGGTACCTATGCTATGCACCAATACACACACACACACACACATACTACATAGAAAACATTTTTTTGTGTATGCAAAAAAAAATTTTTAGATAAATAAGTGCACACGCTGAGTGTAATAACCTGTGAAAGAAAGCAAAAGCAAAAACGCGCACAACAATAACAACTACCTAATCACATACAACAACAATGATAACAACTTGAGCTCTTTTTGCCCAAAACCAGTTGAAAGTCATTAAAAGGCGTTGAAATGCCTCAAATTATAAAATCTCACCTCGTTTATCATTATTTTCATTGTTTTTATTGTTGTTATGGTTTTGTGAAATTTTACTGGTGTGCATACTTGCATTAGCATTTGTTTAATTTAACCGAGTTATCTGGAATTTAGAATGCTTTGTGTTGACTCTACAAAGTAGCGAATAAAAATTGCACGAATTAAATTAATTTGAAGCGGAACTCATGCAAAGACTATCAAACACAATGCAACTAAAAAATAAAAGAGTCGAAAAATGTCGTGCGGCTCGCTGAGATTCTTCCCGATCCTTAATAGATCCAAATTTAGACATGGCGGGCTTAAAGTCAGCTCTTTTTCGTGCTGTCAAAAGCAGCTTTAAAATCGGCGAAGAGATGTGTATATCGATCTTCGCTTCACAGGTCTATTCCAAGTTCTGGCGCATGGTGAATATCTGGTCAGTTGTTGATTTTCCAGGCCTAAAGTCCAATCAACTTGTTGACGGTGGGCATAAATCTTTTACACAATACGCTCGATAGAACCTTATATGCGATGTTGGGAAGGTTTATTCCACCCTAGTTCGGCCAGATTGTGATTGATTTTGTGGATTGGGCAGAGCATACTTAAATTGTAAGCATCGAGCATGTATTGTTATTCGAAGGACTTCATTTCCGGTAGATAGCTAATGTTGACAGCTTCATAAATGGTTTGACTTGAGAAACTGAAAACAAGTTTTCTCCTATCAGGTTTAGTCCTATCATGAATTAGCCTAACCATTCGTCAAATTAAAAACTCGTTAAATGTGGAAGCAGAATAAACTCTTAGTTAGATGTGTGAGAATTCCCACTCCAGAATTAATAAGCTTAACTTAAATGTCACCAAAGCCGATTTCGACTCAGAGCTTTATCTGAATGCTTAAAATTGTGTCAGTGTTAAAAATAATTTTCCCATAACACTTAAATAAATTCATTAAATTAAAATTTTATAAAATCATTTTGCTACCTTTCACTTAGGTCTCTTATTTGCTATTAAAAATCTATAAAATCTACGCCTACTTTCGTACAGGTACTTTTCAACATTTTTTGAAACAGGTCTTCAAAAACAAGATTCAGATTTTAGTCTATAAACTTTTAGCTATGATTTTCAACTTGATTCCCTAGAGGTTTTTATATATTAGATAGAGACCACAACACATCCGAAGGCTTTAAAACAAGTGAATCGGTGAATATATCTCAAAAACGCTTTTTTCTTTCACTTAAAGTTAAAATATAATGATGATGAAGACATATACCAACTTATGTACCGATTTGTCAGCCTATTCTAGTTAGTTAAAAGTCCTTCATATCGAGAACATTAAATAAAATCCAAAATATTGAGAATCTTATATTGTTTGGAAACACCGTGAATAATGTTCAAATCGAAAGCTCAGAAGCATTATGGTACACGATATATAACTTAAAGTGTATGCTTGACAGTTAGTGATGTCATCCACCAGACTCGTACAGTATATCATCTAACATCACTTATCTCAAAGGAGCACCGTGTACATAAGTGCAAATCTATCGTCCTAGAATTTTGTCGTAACCGATTTTTAAAGGTTTTTATATAAAGAAAAATACCCTAATAGATGGGTAATAACGTAGTGCTGATTAGGAAGTCTATTGTATATTCATTATACTCGATTAAACTTCAGCCAAGTTCATCACTATTCTTTCATTTAAATATGAAGCTTCCGTCACAGGCTTTACTCTCATTTTAAAGCTTTAGCTATTTTAAAGAACAAAAACTTATTAAAAGCAATTTTTGGATCTACTTTTGAAAATGACTGTCGCGCTATTTTAAATTCGACTCTAACCGCCGAGATCCTCTTGAAAATCAGAAATAAAAGCTTTTATTCGTGATATTTTAGGAACCATCTAATATCTAATGAAATAATATATTAACAGAATTTGATAAACTTCAAAAATCGGTGAATTATTTAATAAAAAATTTGAATTATCTTGTACGCGCAGCTGATCTCCAGGAGAACTTCCGAAAAAAGGTATCTGAGGAGTGAGGTGATTTTTTGCTTAAACATATCTCAAATCCCCAAACCAAAGTATAATGTATTATTACTACAAATTAATAAAAATAGAAGGTGTAGTTTAAATTGACAAAATGTCGCCTTCCCAAGAACAAACTTTTTTTTGGAAAAATCTACATTGAAAGTGGTTTAAAAAATCTAAAATAATTACCAAAAATATTATATCCTCCATCAATATCTGAAAAATATATCAAAGCAGGGCGTGTGAAAGTATGAAAGCGACCCAGCCATTACTGAGAAATTTTCCTCACCGACTGTGAAAACAACATTTCCTAGAAATCCGCGTTTAAAGTTTTGGGAGCCGATGTCTGAAACTGTTTGCATGATCACCTTCAAACTTTTGGACAACATTATCGAATACATCTACATTTAATATATAAGCAAAAAAAAGCAAAGTGTAAAACTAATTTTTTTGAAATTCACAAATAAATATAAACCCAATTTATTTTGGGTAATACCAAGTTTTTGGTTTTGGTTTAGAATACTGTGGGCAAAAAATAGTAAGACTTTTTAATTTAAATTTCGTTGAAACCCATTCGTCGAAATATTTCTTTTCTAGGTTGGTATGACTGTCAGTGACATCTTTTCCGAATGTCTTCTTCTTCTTGATAATCATTAGTGCGTAGTATATAGTATTTGTCTTTCTGAAGTACATAAAGTGCATTCGGCGATTTTTACGATAAGTGAAATTACTCAACAAAGAAGCTCCATTAAATTTTGTGTGCGGAATCAAATTTCTGCTGCCGAAACCTTCAGAATATTGGAAAAGCTCTTCGGTAGTAATTTTTGGTTTTTGATTGTTCCAAATTATTCAAAGAAGGTCTAGAACATGTTGACGATGAACATACAAGTAGACCAGGACGGCCATCAACATCAACTGATGATCAACACGTCAATTAAATGAAGGAATTGTTGCTTGAGAATCGATGACTAACAGTTCAGAAATCTTACAAGCATCGTTGTAATATGGAAGGGATCTGTGTAAACCATTTTGAAAGTCATTTGGGCCTAAGTAAACTGAATGTACGATTTTTTCAAAAATCACTCAATTTTTTCGAAAGACAAGTTTACGCTAACGACTGTAAAACAATGCTTTCCGACTACCAGCATGTCATGAAAACGTATCAATACTTGGCCTGAGTCTTAGATACATGCCTACGAACCGAAAACAAACGATCAATCGGAACCGAAAAAAACACGTCAATCAGATAAAAAATCAAGGTTTCTCCAAATATTGAGCTGTGAAAGGCCAAACGCTCAACAAGGAACACTTTTTCAACTAAAAAATTTTGAGAACCCAGTTCCCTACCTAGTTGAAATCAATCAATGCAATACTTAACCCAATCTATGGTTAGCTGATTGTAATAAGAAAATAAGGACAGCTTTGAAAAATTATTTCGAGTACCAAGAAACGACTTCACAAATAATCGTTAAACTGAGGTAACATCAAATATATGGTGTAATATTCTTGAAATATTGCCCAAATTTAATTTTTATATAGATATAGTCAATTATTTTTAGCAGACAAGCAATATTGCTGCAACAACCATAACGGTTCATTAAAGATTAACACTCACCTTGCTTTGACGAAATTTCTGCCTCTTCAACCAACTGAATTGGTTGATTTGGCAATGCGGTTGTACCAATAT
Organism: Bactrocera latifrons; assembly: GCF_001853355.1. Lineage (NCBI taxonomy): Eukaryota > Metazoa > Arthropoda > Insecta > Diptera > Tephritidae > Bactrocera > Bactrocera latifrons. Next base: position 2,159,572 of record NW_017535407.1, read on the forward strand.
TTATTGCTGCAAGTGTTGCCATATTGATATCTTCATCAACTTTTTTGTTGTTATTGTTGTTCGAAATTGTATTTTTGTCGATAACAATATTATTACTGTTTAAATTATTGTCGTTTACAACATTAATGTTGATAATTTCTTCAGCCGCTGGCAACAACAACAACGTAGCTTGGTTTTCGTTTGTTGTAGTTGTTGTTGCAACTGTTAACTTCGGCGAAAGCGAATCGCTTGTTTTATTCGCAATCGGAAATTTTGTAATATTCACTTGTTGTTGCAGTTCCGTTAGTTGTTGTTGTTTTTGTTGTTGTGCGGCTTGCTGTTGCATTTTCTGCTTCTTACGCCGCTGCTGATGCTGCTGTGCAGACACTTCCGTCGTTATTACTGTTGTTGCTGTCGTTTTTGTTGTTTGCTTACGTTGTTGCTGCTGTTGTTGTTGTCGCTGGCCGATTGCGGCGTTTAAATTTTTCCGCTGCGTCCATTGATTGTGAAAGTTCGGCAAAGTTCTTTGACGCTGCACAAAGTGTTGCAAATACTGTTGCTGATGATGTTGTTGTTGTTGCTGCTGTTGGCAAAATTGCAAGTAATTGCTGTTGATGCCGCATGGATAGTATGCCGCGGCATTGTTGACGAAAGGCCAATAGCCGCCCATATTATTGTTCTTGTGCTTAATGTTGTTGTTATCTGTTAGTTTGCCGAAAGCGTTTGGCGTTGCGTCGCCTAGGACCAACGGGGACTTAGGCGCCTTAGGGTCAAGCAGCGATGCGGTGGACACCTTCAACTGTGCCGCCGGCGTGGAGGTCATTGGCGCGTTATTGCGCGGCACAAAAATCGGACTATCGATATTCATGGCGTCGCACTGTGCCGTTGCCACAGCGTTCCAATGTGTTTCGTTTCGTTCCGTTGTGTTTCGCGAAAGCGTTGGTCGCACACGCTCTGAGTTTTCTTTGTATATCTAGGAAAACAATTCGATTTCTTTTAGTATATCTTTTTTTTTTTTGCCGTTAATTAACGGGGCTGACGTTGTCGCAAAAGTGCTGTTATTGCGTCGTTGTTGAGGCTGCTGCTGTTGACGGTCGCCGCGCGCCTATCTCTTCGCTATGTGTAATCGATAAAATATCTCAGCTCGGCGCTCGCGATCAGCTGATGCGCACGTCCGCTTTGCAGGAAATATGTGATCAAATGCAATAAATTGCTAAACGCGCTCAATTGTCGCTGATAAGCGCTTAACAAGCGTATATGATGTAAAAGTAAACTTTTTTTGTTGCTGTTGTTCTTGTTGCCTGAACTTGTTGTTTTTGCTAGTTTGCTGGCAAATTGTGTTGTAGTCGTTCGTGCTTTGCGTTGCGTTTGGTGCAGTTCGCGTGTTGTTTGAGGCGGTGGTTCTTGTTTTTGGTGTTGTTGTTGTTTTGGTCGTTTAATTAATTTTGATGATTTTTGTTGTGTTTGTTCGAACCAAAGTTGCAATTTGTACATAGTATGCGCTTATTTATCGATTTGGCGTTGCTTTGCGAAATATTCTATTTTGCTCTGCAGCGGCGTCACTATGAAATTACTCCACGTACGAGGTCTGCCACGTCAAATGAAATGTTATATTCTGAAATTAGAAAACATAAATTTGAGTTTTTGTATAAGACAATTATAAAAAATAATAGTAGCTTATATAAAATGAATAGTGTTTTAAAGAGTTTAGGTTAGGTTAATCTGGAAGGCCATTGAGCCGCGCATAGACCAATTTTCGTTTGCCAAACCAGATGGAGTTCAGTGTTCCTTTAGGATGCCTGCGCTGGACGCGAACTCTAACTGATTCTGTGGCCCCACTATCGATACCCCCGCCAACGTATTATACCGTGATATTTCTGGCCGATATGCGAAAACAAATTGTTGCCTTGATTGTTGCTTTGCTGATATTTTTAACTAACTTTGAGAGCTTAGTTAGCGAATAGCTTAAAAATAGGATTGACGGAGAGTTTTTTACAGCTCCCCTTCCAACCATAGCTCTAGTTTCGATCCATCAGTTGACAGCTGCTTCTTGTTTTATTATACTCAGCCATTTCGACCTTCAAGCGCGACGCACTTTCGGGGAACAGGCCCAAACGACATAGCCACCAGTCCCGATTTCTACATTTGTACATGAAAATTTTATTCAAAGATAAAGCTCAATAATAAACAAAATTGTCGCATTTGAAGTGATGTCAATCCGCAAACTATTATTAAGATGCCGTTTTATTCGCAAAAAGTCACTCTTTGCTGTGCTCTATAGACCAATGATTCTCATATTTCTACAAGAATGCAGACGGCCAAATGTTACCGTCATTGGGGAAGGCTTTAGAGCCAATGAGTAATGAGTTTTTCTTGCCTGAATTGGACTCTGTTGATATGGTCGACCTCTGGTTTCCACAAGATGACGCTACAATGAAAAAGCCAAAGCGAATGTCAACGTAACAATCAACTTATTGAAGGAAATTTCTGGTGAGCTAATCCCGCTTGCTGATATGTATCGTGACCTCCAAGATCTTACGATTTAACACCGATGGACTGTTTTTGTGAGGCTATATGAAGTCGCTTGCCTAAGCAGATAACGTACAGATAAACGAGACTCCTTAGAATTGAATTTTCGGCTTATTGCTGACCAACTATTGTAAAATTTGTCGAATATGTGGCTTCTTGACTGGACTTTTAAAATATAACGGCACTGTTATCATTTCTAAAAAACACACTTTATTTTTTCTACGTTTTAAAGCTCCTTATAATTGTATTTTATACTGAATACCAGTAAATAATTTTACAAAAACGGAAAGCTAATTTTTAACCCCAATTTGAATATCTGCGTTTTGCAATCCATCATTTCCACTTAGTCGTACACTAGTGTCAACATTTGGGCAAATATACTTGAGTTCTTAAAACAAATCACTAAAAATTTACTTTTAAACATATGCGCACGTATGTATGTACATGCAGATGTATGTCAATATTGAATACTTGTGCAAAATATTTACCGTGTTAATTTGTCGCCTTATTTACACGTCACAAGCTTGCAATAACATTAACAACTCGAGTGCATTTCACAAGCGAAAACAACACGAAACACAAGTTAAAATCAGTTTTAAATAACTGGTGAATTTTTGCACCAATATTATAATTTTTGTTATTATTTACTTTCGTCAACTTGTGGTTTTCAACACGTTTGCCCGCTTTTTTCACATTTATCGACGATTAAAGTGAATAATTTTCATTTATTCCTTTAACAATTGGCTCAACGTTGCCTTTTCTGCGCAAAACAAGTGAAAATCTCTGCTCACATGCGAAGTTAAGTACGTACTAACAACAATAAGCAAATGTATTTGTAGGTGCGCACGTTGTCGCGCCACACAGACTGACGTCAGCGCAATTATTTAGGGATTTCTACGAAAATGCTATGAGTGTATGCGATTGCTTTTTCGCAGTTTTAATTTTATTGCTTCGACACTGCTTTGGCGACACTTTCTGCGTTTTAATCACAAGCGAGCGCTTTGTACGATTTTTCACTTTCAAGAAAAGGAAATTATAAATTAGATTATAAAAATATTTTAACGGGTTTTTAATTT
>NW_017535407.1:2164185-2168060 GCF_001853355.1 Bactrocera latifrons
TTTGATATTATTATAAATTTTATTTTTTAGTTTTATTTCGCTAATTAAAACTTTTTTTCTAAATATTTTTATTACGTTTTCTGCTTAATTTTTCTACTCCAGTTTTGCACTGCCTCCTTAAACAGCTGATTTTAAATCACCTTCACTGCCTTTGTTTACATTTGCACTGACTGCATACAAAATGAATTTTAATTGTGCAAAAGAAAAAAGCACACATAATCGTTAATCTCAAAGTTCAGTGTCTGTGTTATGTATGTCAACGACGAAACGTTGTGGAAACGAAACAAAACAAGACTCAACCTTTCGATAATGTATAATAAACGGAACCGTTGGCTTAATTAAGCGACGCTTTCTCCTTTTTTTCTTTTCAGTTGTTGTTTTTAAGAAGATTTTTATAATTTTGTAAATTTTTCTTTTTGTTAGAAATTTATATTTTTTTTAGAAATTTTTTATTTTTTTAGATTTTTTTTTAGAAATTTTTATTTCAACTTTCTTCAATTTTTTTCTTCTGTTTACATTCTTTTACTTTGTAACTTCTTACCACTTTGATTATTATTTAAATTCTTTAAAAATTCTTGCCGCTTTCACTTTGCACCGTTATTAGGTAGACACGCAAACATAGGTATGTCGATATGCGAGATAGATATTTATCTTCATTTAGTAAAAACACTACAAATTCTAGCGGCTAATAACAAGCAGCGCGTCCCCACCGACGGACGACTGCAACTGACTGCCGTTGTTGACACAACAAATTCGTTTTCTGTTTTGTAAAATTGGTTTTTATTGTTGCTGTTGTACATTTATTAATGACAACTACGCTCTGACTGCAAACAGACTTGGCAGCGGCCATTCAAAATTTTATTTTCACGTATAGAATATTTTTCTCGCATGCAACAATTTCAGCCGCTGAGTTGACTTCACTTGACATCTTTGAACTTTGCACGGAAAAAGTTTGATTTTTACATATATTTCGTATATTTTACTACAATTCATGCTTTCTTATGTCGCACTGCATTTTACGTAGGCAGCGTTACGTTGCGGAAGTAGACAGCAGTTTTTGAAAACAAAACACTGTTTGAAATGAAAAAAATATATATATTTGCATATAATATTTATTATTAATAAAAATTATTACGAAAAATATTTTAATCGCCAAACAATGTTTTTAATCAGCAAACAATTATTTAATCAGTCAACAAAATTCTCGTTAATACACGCTTACGTATTAAAAAATTCCCGTTTTCCATTTATCACTAATTCATTTCTTTTGCAATTTTTTTGTAATTTTTTTCGCCTTACTTGCACTACGCGCCAGCATCAATCTAGTATTTTTTGTATATTCTCGTAAATATATTTTAAACTCGTGGCAGAACGCTAGCAGCGCGTCTTACCGTTAGGCGAACTACGAACGTTTTGAATTAATTTTTGACTTGCACAATTTTTAACACAAAATTGATAAAAGCAAATCACAACGTCAAAGCTGCGCAAGAAGAAGCAACAGCAGCAGTACACCAATTCAATGCAAGTTCAAAGAAAAAACAGAACGAAAGCAAAAAAATAACACCAAGCAAACGCAAAGTAAAAGCAATAAAACCATCTGATAGTGTCGTAAACAAACACACACACACACACACATGCGCTTAAGTGTTGTTGCATTGACATCAACAATAGAGAGCTTTTCAATTTCTTCGCAGCATTTTCTTGTTGTCCGCGTAAGCGTGAGCGTAAAGTTTACAAATAAATGCTTTACGAGACGCACACAACATGAAATAAAGACCGAGGTGCTCTCAGAACGACGGCACTCACACACACATATATATAAATCACACTCACCCATGATGAAACAAAGTCAAAAGCTGATGAAAATAAACTACATGGAAATCTTGAAAATCAAACACAGCGTGATAAATGTATAAAAAGAGCGTCAAAATAATGAAACAATAATAATAATAAAGGCTGCACTGAGTGGAACAAAGAACCCAGCTTCGGTTGAAAACTGGAAGCTTTTCACTCTACATACATATGTATGTATGAATGTACTATATATGAAGGTGTGCGGTTAATTGGTGTCAAAGTTTAGCCCGCAGTAGAAACGGTCATGATTCATAGTTTATTCTATGATATTCTTGAGTGTCGCTAGAGGTCTAGACCCTCATATGTGGGCTACTTTATAATGTTTCAATAAAAAATCAATGCCTTCAAATAAGTAAAGCAACTCATCCCCAACTCATTTGAAAAAATATTACTTTACCAAAGATCAAATCACTAGACAAGAATAACCAAGTCTCTCGGTTTCAACAATCTAACCATTGACAAAGAAACTTAGCATATCTTTAGGCTTGAAGAGCAAATATAATATGTATGTATCAATGATAGAATTGAGAAGAAGCAGTATGTTAAGGACAGAGGAGACAATTTTAGAACTGCAGTTAATATCTATCTATACAGCATAAAGCCTTATCACGCGTATCAAAATTGTTCTATTGAGTCTTTGGTGTGTGAATTTTTACTTGCGCTCTATATGAATTTATGACAAACATTCAGTCTAATAACGGTACATTCCCAAACTTAGCATTATTCAAGTAGCGTAACGACTTAGGATCATATTTTTGTAAAATTTTCAAAGGGTTTGTGTGTTCCTTTCACTATAAGGTGTTTTTCTGTACCGACAAAAAGGGAGATAGCCCATGTTTGGAAATAAAAACGGAAGTTAAGAACGAATACAAATCCAAGTGTACCCTCTTCAACCCTAAAAGTAGACTTTCATAAAACAAGATATCTAAAGTTTCTTAGAATAAATCTTCCAAATTAAACCAAAACCCATGCCTTCGTAACCTACCCACGTACAAATGGGTATTTTGTGATTTCATAATTTGCACATTTTCATTAGTAAAATATAATAAAGTACAATCTCTCTCTCTCTCTGTGAGTGTATAAGAATGTTCAATTCTTTATGTTGGCATATTGTAAAGCGCTCTTTTATGAGTAAACAAATATGTTTGAAAAAAGCTACATAACACAATCAAAGAATCTTTAGTCAATTTAGTTGTTTAATGTAATTTGAATGCAACAATAACAACAAAGCGTGTATACAAAATCAGCTGTATTGACTGAGAGAAAGTACAACAGACAGCCGAGCAACATGGCATGCAAACAAAAACGTTGCACTGTGGACAATTTGGTCAAAATGACGAAGTAAATTATATGGGGCTGGAATGGTTAACGTTTATTGCCAAATTTGTATGCTAAGCGAGGGCAACAATGTTTTTTTTCCAGTCCTGAATTTTTATTAATAAAAAATTTGTTGCTAGGTTAGGTTAACCGGTATCTCACTTCGACAGCTTAGAACGCCGGTCGGATTTGTTAATATTAATTTTTTTTTTGCTAGTTTCGATTTTGAGCAGCTTATTGCGAGAAAAGGACATAGGAAAATTTTCAGACCGATGTCTCTAAAACTGATTTAATAGTTATATACAGACAGAGAGACGAATGAACGTACGGATATAGTTAGCGAGACTCGTTCGTCACATATTATTGAGTCTCCTTCCGCGTGTTATAAATTTCGTGACAGACTTAATATTCCCTGTTTAAGGTATAATGAGTATTGTTTGACATTTTATGATAGTAAAGAAAAAAATTCAAATGTTGCCTACATTTAAGAGCTAAGCGGGCAAAAAAGTCTACAAAAAAATTTATGAATTGAAATATTATATTTTGAAAAATATGAAATGAAATAGAAAGACTCAAAGACAAAAAAATTAAATATTCTGAAATTTAATAAATTTTTCAAGAAAAATTTCGACAAAAGGACAGTTTATTGTTTCGTATGTTGATTGAAAATAAAGTAAAATAAAATAAAATAAATAAAAATAAAA
>NW_017535407.1:2170058-2299134 GCF_001853355.1 Bactrocera latifrons
TTTTATTTTTTTCAAATTTTATTTAATTTTTTCAAATTTCAAATCAATTCTCACATAATTTGCTAAATAACCAACGCAAATAGTGTTCGATTGGCATTCTTCACTTCACTCACTTCCCCATCACTTGCTTTCAATTCACACGCGGTCAACTTCCGCAATATAAACAGCTGATTTGCTTACTTTTCGTTTTCGAACTGTGCACACACACCAACACATACACACGCCACAGAAACTTTTAACAATTCACACTTAACACACGTAACACGCTGCCGTACAACGTTCAACTTGCCGCGTGCCTACGTCCGTCTACTCGCGTCGCCAACAACGAATCGCGCGTTGTTTCGTACAAAACTGAAATGCTCGCCAACGCTTCTAGGCTTGCACACCCAAAGTAGTACACGCGCCGCGTACGCATACACACACTCTCGCATATTTGTAGTGGCACACACGTACGCTCAGTTGGCTCTCATGTCGGCTTGCTCCATATAGCAAAACAGGCCTGTCCGTAAGCGGCACGTTTTTTGGGGTACTTGGGGCACCACTTCCATGGACTGCTATATAACGTTTATTGTTACTGTTGTTGTTGTTTGCGTTTACGTTTATTGTTGTTTGCAGCGGCTGGTGGAGCCACAAATAAACAGCGCAGCACGCGGCCAACTTGTTGTTGACTTGTCTACCTCATTGCACACGCTGGCTCTCGCGCTGCGTCGCGCCGATTGCGGCCAACTTGGAATTTGTCGATTCCGCTGTCAAGTTTGCGGTTGAGCAACATTGTTGCCAATTGTTTTGGCAGTGTATAGTTATGAAGTTTTCATAACACATTTTTTATTATTATTTTTAAATATTTTTTTTTCATATCTTAACTCCAAAATTATCTTTATGTGTTACAGACCTAAACAACATGCCAAAGCCATAATTTTATCAACAATCAATAACAATCATAACCATGGCACAGGTCGCTCTTTTCTCAAATAGTAACGCATGAACACATTTACATACAGTCAAGCACACATACATATTTAAGAACAAATTATAAGTACAAAAACGAGTATATGCGACAATCATCGGTCAATTAGTCATTGACATTTGCGAATTTTCAGTTAGTCCATTCGTTTTGTTTGCCAGTGCAAGTGAATAGCCCCAAATAAAAAGTGAGATATTTTCAAACATTTCTCTGTTGAAATTTTGTAGCACACGTTAGCGCATATACATATACATACATTTGTACATATGTATTCGCATGTGTCATTTGCTATTCACTCACTGAGCTATCAGATATGAATAGATGCTATTTTCAACAAATTGATTGCACACTTTGGTAGGTAAATATTTTGCAGGAACATGCAGTACCAGTGTGTGCGAGAAATATACGCAATGAAATTTACCTCCTTATATCTAGGACAGGCTGTAGTAAGCTTATCACGAATTTTGTAACACCCAAAAGGAAACTTCGATAACCATATTAAGGTGATCCACTTCGAGGTTCTCTACTTTTTTTTTAAAGAAAAACAGAGATATTTCAAATTTAATGTGGAATTTTTATTACTATTCGAAAGAACATTCTTTCGCATATATTTATTGAGGATTATCTCTTTCAAATGTTGGCCGCGACCACGACTCAGTTGGTGCATTCGTTTAGTCCAATTTTTGATGACTCGCTCGAACATTTCGGCTGGTAATTGAGGAATGACACGCGTGATATTTTGCTCCAAGGCCTCAATTGAAGCGGATTGACCGAATAGACTTAATATGTTCCCACAGGAAAAAGTCTAACGATTTGATATCACACGATCTTGGTAACTAATCGGCTGGCCCACAATGTGAAATTTTCTGTTCGCCGAAGTGTTCTCCCGTAAATCCATTGATTGGTATCATTTTTGTAGAAGCATTTTTGAAACCCTTGTTTTTTCGGGTTGAAATAGCAGCTCTTAAATCTCTTCAGGTTGCTCCTCATTCCAAATGTGGAAATTTTGTTTGTTTACATACCCATTGATCCATAAATGAGCCCCATCGCAAAAAAAAATTGGCTCGAAAAAGTTACATCTTGTTTGTAGTGTCCTCAGCCATCCGGAAAACATAACCTACCTAGCGAAGCCACTGTCTCTTGATTCGTTAAACTATGATAATGCCGCAAAGCACTAGAAATGTTCCAAATCTTAGACTTTTCTCTCAAAACATCCTTCTTCCTCTTCACCGCTTACACGGTTATAGCTGAGTTTTCAACAGTGCACCAATCGTTCTTCCTTTCTTTTCGCTTTTTGGTGCCAATTGGAGATTCCAATGTGAGCCAGCTCTTTCTTCATCTAGTCTTTCGAACGTAGGTAAGGTCTTCTTCTTCCTCTGCTTCCCCGGCAGGTACTGCGCCAAATAGCAGCTGTTTTTTTAATTCACTAAACTATTTTAAAGTCGTCGTATATCTCGTACAGCTCAGCATTTCAACGCATACGATAATCGACGTTGCCACCACGTTTGTTATCCTAACGCCGACTTATCAGACTGGTATTATGCGCTGAGTTTCAAAACTCAGTTAATGCTGGTTCCAAGATAGACGAAATTATCTACGACTTCGTTGTTGTGACTGTCAACTGTGACGTGTTAGCCAAGCCACGAAAGCAAGGACTGTTTGATGTCTACTTCGCTTCTCTCCAATTAATTATTAATTATCAATATCATCAATGTAAGTCAGCTACATTTAGCTCTGCAGCTGGTATTATTTTTATTAACAAATCGAAGAAGACACAGGCGGGTGTCTCCCTCTCTGAAAGCTGGTTTGGTATTGAATGGCTCGGAGAGGTCGTTCCCGATCCTGACGAAGCTTTTGGTGTTGTTCAACGTCAGCTTATATAACTTTGCGGGGGTACCAAGTTTAGACATAGCAGCACACTGTCGATCTTTCTTTCATGGGTCTTTTCCAAGATTTGACGCATGGTGAAAATCTGGTCGATAATAGATTTTCCAGAACTAAAGCCACACTGATAAGGTAGAATCAATTTGTTTACGATGGTCTTTAGTCTTACTTTGGACCTTGTATGCCATTGAAAACAAATAATTTTCTGCAAAAGAATATTTTTCTAAATATTTGTGTTTTTTTTTATTTCAACAAAATAGTGATATTCTTAACCTCTTTCGAAATTTGTTGCATACTTTAACTGCTTAGTGTACACTGATCAATGTATAGAGTAAGGTAAATAAATGCACTACCATATGCTCCATATATCATAACAATATAATTTTTATAGGCTGATTTTTTCTCCTTTTTTCATCAAGCTCATTTTCTTTTATAGCTCACATCTAAAGTGACGAGACATATGTAAGTATGTCTCTATACCCATTGGCATATATTACTTTATTTGACTTTGTCAATGCATTGATCTCTCGGTTGCGACTGCGTCATAGTTCAGTGCCATTTATCTCAACTGTTGCTCGCTGCCAATATACACACGCACGAACGCATAGAGTGTCTTCGACCGCAGCTGTGGGCGTGAGTATGCGCGTGTGTCTGCCAACACTGGCACGAGTCTGATTGCGTAAATGACCCTCAGGCAGATGTCGTTGAGCTAAAAGCCCTCAACACAAGTCAGATTTATTTTAATTATTTCACTGCACACGCACAAGCGCAAATATATAAACTAACGTGCGAATATGTAATGTAATATGGATCTATTGTCACATGCAGCAAACAGTGCAAACCAATAGAGGCACACTTTTTTAGTACAAAAACACATACATACATATATAAAAATGTAGATTTGATATCTGTGTGATTTTTATATATTTTTTTAGATGTATGTATTATATGTATATTTTTTATTATTTTTTGTAATGCAATTTGCTTCGCACACAATGCTTTCGCTGGTTTGCTTATTAATGCTCAGCTATACACACTTTTAGATATATCTACGCATGTACAATATCTTCTCACTTCACTTTTGAAAAGGTCAAGATTGGATCCACATTATTCGGTACATTTGCATGAGAATGTGGGATGAAGTGAATGAGCGACTAAAACAAACCAAAGCAAGAAAAATATTGAATATGACTAGCAATTGAGTTCAAATTTTGAAGGTCTTTACATGACAGCGAGCGACCGCAAGACAAGAGCTGACCTTTGTTGGAGGAAGTAGATATGAGTATGAAGCTAACAAAAGTTGGTAGCACGCATATATTGATGTTGGCTGAAAGCCAAAGCAATATATATTTTGATCAATAAGATAGAAAATAAAATAAAATAATGCCAGTAAGGTAGGGCAAAGTTCGTGTACAACCGAATATTTTACACTCTTGCAAATGGCAAAAATCAAAGCCGGGGAAATACAGTGCAAATCGGCAACCGGAGGATCGAAAACGAATCAATTATAGATGTAGTTGTACTACACTACTCCAATGACCAGAATCCATAAAAAACCTCGAGTTAGACAGATTTTGAGTTAAGGAAGAAAATTTGTATGAAATTTTACTTCTATTGCCAATTCGAGTGTTCGAATTATGGAGAACTTCGAGTTATGAAAATTCATGTATATAATATGCATATATGTACCTATATGGAACTTAACTTTCATCATCAAACGGTTTTGAACCAATTAAAAAAGGTCAGGCTACAAAAAAAAGACAAAAAACGCTCGATATTTGGGTGTGATGAATTGTCCGTGTAAAATTTAATGGACCGAATCAGCATCTGTGTTTTTTTGCTGAAATGAAATAAAATCGAACCATTTCGGAAATGAATGGTAACAAGAGATGAAAAGTGGATAAAATGCGACAATAATGTGCGAAAAAAATCAAGCTCAACAAATAGTCGCAAAGCCAGGATTGACGCCACGAAAGGTTATGCTGAGCATATTATCGGATTGAAAAGGAAATATCCACTATGAGCTATTCCAGCCTGGTCGAACGATTAATTCCAAATTTTACTGTGAACGACTGATGAAACTGAAGCAAGAAATCGAAAAAAATCCATCAGAACAACGCTAGACCACACACATCTTCGATGACTCGGCAAAAACTGGGAGAGCTTGGCTGGGAAGTTTTGATGCATTCACTTTATAGCCCTGAAATTGCACCATCGGACTACCATTTCATTTGCCAATGCATTAATGGAGTAAAGTTGGCTTCAAGAGAAGCCTGTGAAAATTACTTGTCGCTGTTTTTCGCCAAGAAACCAGAAAATTTTTAAACTGATGGAATAATGTCCCTAGCGGAAAAGTGGTCGACCCATTTTTGATACGCAGATATACTATTACCAGGGAAAGATTCTCTCTGAGTTTCAATTGTATCTCCCATATATTGACCGATATTTTCGATCAAAAGTCAACTAAGTACTCGGTCACATATTCGGTACCTAGGGGCTTGATCAGCTTTGGTTGGATTTAAACAATTTTTGCTCTTAAGATGGCATAATCTAAAGGCATTATTCGTGCAAAGCTGTATGTCCTTTTTTTATTTGCTTATTGATTTGAGTATTGGAAGCTGAAAGATTCAAATGGAATATAAAATTTTGTTGTATAAAAAGTAGGCGTGTTTGCAGTCCGATTTTATTTTTGCCCAGTGACAGGGGAATGAGAGAAAAATGTCGCGAAATTAATTTAATCGAAATCGGTCCGACGGGTCCCGAGATATGTGATTTCACCTAAAAGTCGGCGGTGCCACGCCCAAAGCCCCATTTTCACACCGGTTCACATAAAGCATTCACATAGCATCTCGAGTTTAAAATTGTATGTCACTGGCATATTTAGTCATAGACTTATCACACTTTTCGTATAGTTTAACATGGACGTTATATGGGGAATAGATGCAGTTATCTTTAGGTTTGTGGGCGTGGCAGTGGTCCGATTATGCCCATCTACGAAGTCGTATTTTATTTATTTTACTAAAGAACCCGCATACCAAGTTTCAACGAGATACATATCTTAATTTTTAATCAAGTTACTGCTTGCACGGACGGATGGACGGACAGACAGACAGTGACCCTAATTTCAACTTTTCTCGAGAAACTAATCATTTATATATACATATGTACATCTCGCTTAGTTTTAGGTGATACTTACAACCGTTAGATGAACAAAACTATTATATCTGTAGCAACATATTTCAAGATTACAAAAATATACCGATAATCTTAATTAAAAGATTTCCAACTAAACCACATGATTACCGATTAGTACTTCGCGTGTGAGCTTCAGTGGAAATTCAACTGAAGTAGCATTGATTAATCACCACTCGGCAAAGCCCAGCAATACTATTACAACTAATTGATAGCAAAGTGCAAAAGCTTAGCAAATTATTGTAATTTATTTATAAGAAATTAATCCAAATGGGAAACTATTAGGTAAACAAATCAAACTGAACCGCTTGAGAGTGCCGATTACAACACACCGCTCACTTGTGCTACGTCTCGCGCATACACTTGTAAATAAACAAAGTCGGTACCTTTAATCGCACATTGGTAATTGCTCTCCTCTAATTCCACATTGCACCTCATTCTAAACAAAAGCGAGCGCGAGTTTTATTTCAAAGTTTATTTTTTTTAATCTTCAAAAGCAACGACAGCAAAAAAAGCGCTAAATACAGTAGAAAGATAAGCAAATGCAAGAATTATAAACAAATACGCTTAATTATACATGAAGTAGAATCTCATTACTGAGAAAACAGACACAGATAAGCTTTGAGCTGCTTTAATTTGAATATAGATGTGTTTATATTTATATTTAACTTTATCAGCTTATTACTTGAATTTATTTATTTTATTTCCTCACTTCGATTTCATTGTAATATAATATTATATTTAGACCTTTTGATGCTTCTACTATGTATAAACTATATATATGTATGTATATATTGTTCATTCAACAATCACTCTTATTTACTCAAAAATTACTTCGAATATTTATAAGTCTCTCTGTATATAAAGGGTGATCTATTACGAAGTTCCCTTAAGGGACTTTTAAGTTTTAAGGAAAAAACAAAGAAATTTCATATTTTTTGGGAAATGTTTCTTTTAATTCGAAAGAACATTCTTTGGCATTTATTTTTTGAAGAAGCGATGATTCCACGGGCCTGCAAATCATTGCAGAAATGAGCCTCATCGTGGGATCATCTTAAAACTTTTCAAGAGGCCATAGACCGAAGCGAAGTTGCTTGAGAAGGTCGAGTCGCTTTCGTTCTTGCATAAGCTGTATTTTGTATGCTTTCGATTTAAATCTCTGACATAAAATGCACCAAGTCGTTCCGTACGTAGATGCGAGCTGCTGCCGACGGCGCCGGTTGGACTCCTCTGGATCTTCGTCTACCTCTCAGCGACGGCTGCTATAATTACTTCTCCGAGTGCTGTCGGGCCAGTATAGAATGTAGCTGTCATACAAACTGACCGAACTAAAACAAGTTCTTGTATCGAAAACTTTCTTATTTGACACTCCTAGTAATTTGGTATGAATAATTGCCCAAGGCCGATGGAAATTATAATTCCAGTGATGATAAGCTTATCCTAAGGCTTAGCGATCCTAATGGGGTTAGATCTCCGAAAAATAGCCCTTGGCCTGATAAAATGCAGCTCAATTCCATTAACGTAAAACCGGCTGTTTAAAAAATTTAATCACTGCAGCAGGGTTGCTCCTGGCTCGTGCTGGCATTGAGACCAACCCGGCTCGAAGGAATTTTTTCGTTGCGTCTACACTAAAAGGCTCCATTCAAACTTCACCTAATTTAGGTGTAGCACATGCAATGGATGGAGCCATTATAAGACCTGCTCAGGGCTTAAGACACACCAGTCAGTACTATCATATCCTCTACGGCTGTGCAATCCACACCAAGTTCGCTTACAGTGCCGCCACTTTTCCCCAAAGGCCAACAAAGGACTTCTACGGGCCATAGAAGCTCCAACAGGGAGCTTGACACCCATTCTGATCCACACCGCCTTTGTCTCACTCCAATCCTCGTACGGGAACCACTCAGCAACTCCTGGTCCCCCACGCGTTCTGTTCCTCGTATCAGACGTTGTATCGTTACATCAATCAAACCCTATTCTTGCACTGACTGGTCTAACTTCCCGACGTGTTCCGGCCTGCCGACCAGACGTGAGTGGAGTGTATCGTACGTTGTCCCATGCTGAGAAGTCTGCCACCAGCAATACCTTAGAGAGGCCTAGCCAACCAACACCGCAGTACGACAACACCCCCCACAGCTGTAACAACCACCAGCTGCACAACACTCCCTCACTTCCAGGTTCAACCCCGGACACCCGCAACAAACCGATGCAAATTAAGTGCTTGTGTGGAAACTTTTTACTTGGCGTGATATACTTACGATATTTAGCATGGATTATTGACCAAGTTAATGAAACGAAATGTGTGTCGAATTTGTTTTGAAAACGTGATTAAAACAATTTCATTGGAAAACTGTAAACTTTTTTCCCATGAAGGTCATAACTTGCCACTGAAGGTGGGTCAATCGCGATTATCATTCGCATTCAATGACTGGAATAGGATAAAACTTCGCTGGCCAGTCAGTAATAGACTACACGATTTCCACACCAACGGATTATTGTTACATTGACTGTTGGGTGACTGGGAATTTATCCGGGTAGGAACAGTTTTTCCGGCGATCCTACGCTGTTTGGATTAGTAAACAGTTTGAGGATACAGTTCTCTAAAACTAGGTAGCATAATTTTGGATACACCTTGAATGGTCAGGAATATCTTCTTCATGGATGTGCAGAACCAATTCGACTTGTTCACACTTACTCTAGATATACTAGAACAATGTTCATTTTATACCCTGAATACTCGTACTTCTCATCATAACATACATACCTATATACAGAACAATCAGTCGTTTCTACTACTATATTCAATGTCGAATATTTCAACAGAAAAACTCGGATTACTGCTAAAGCCCAAGTACCACATGATTTTATTTGTCGACAAACAGTTATATGTTAACTAAAAATAGACGTATAGGACACACCTAAATAAAGTGCCGACAAAAAACCAATTTCACCGCCAACAAACACAAAAGCGCGTATCAAATACAGGTGCCTACACTTGTACATACATACCTACATAATTATATGCCAAGTAAGAGCAAGAATTTGGCGGAAAAGAAATTACACAAAAACCCGCAAACTGTTTCATCAGCTAAATAAACAGCTGAGGCATACACAAACAACAACAAATATTTGTAAGCAATTAGGTTAATAGCCGGTCGAATGAAGATGGAAGTGAAAACCACAGAAAGCAGGAAGGAAACTCGACGTATGAAATCACAACAAAAAACATGGAAATGAAATTCAAAATACTAGGAAACATATGTGATGAATAGTTTTTTTACAAATAGTTTTTTTTTTTCTACAATTAAACATGCAACAACTTTTATTTATGCAAATATTAGCGTGTGTTTTTAATACATAATACTTAACGCCTGGTTAGCAGTAGAATGTGGATGTGGATTTCAATTTTAAACTTTTATACTTCTCTTAAATTCTCTCCATACAAGAATTTGCATTTGTTCGGTCAGTTTGTATGGAAGCTATAATCTATATATCGTTCGATCTGAACTTCGAAGATAGTAGCGTTGATTTGGATAACAATCCATGCCTAATTTCATACCGATATCTTGCCAAATAAAAAAAACCCACACAAGAGCCTAATTTGGGCCTGATTGAAAGTGGTTTGATGTCGGTGGTTTCATCAAATAAGCAATTCGTGAGAAATTTTGTGATATCTCGATATTAGTTCGCGTATATGCAGACAGACAGAAGAACAGACAAACGTTCATGGCTACATCGACTTAGGTGACCTACATGGTCATTAAGAGGCTATACCAGTGCGACACTTTAAAACAAAAAAAAAAGAAACAAAAAAAAAGTGTTTTTTATTTGCTTTTTCGATAGCTTATATTTCCATAAATATCCTGTGAAATCGGGCATGTCGTATCTTGAATAGTTTTTGGATGGCAGTGTTCTCAAGAGCGACCGCTCGGAGGTGCAAACATATATATAAGGGAAGCTTTAAACGCCTTTTTCTCGAAACGACATTTTTCAAAATTGCTGGCGTCATAACTCAACGAGAAATTAACCGATCGACTTCAAATTTAAAGTGAGCATTTTTGAATAAATGCACTATACAATTACCTACGATAATTTTGATTGGTTGAAAATTTGGCATTAAAATAACTACCATTTTTTATCTAAAAAATAAACAATTTTTTTTTTCAAAATTACGCCATTTTGTTAATATTTGATATTATTCAAAACTCATAGGTCATTGTATAAGAAATATCTTTAAGTTTAATAAACTTTTCAAATTGTTTTTGTTTTAGCTACTCATTCGGCCGGAATCACGCCAGTAGTTGAGACACTCCGTTATTTTTCAACATTTTTGTAAAAAAAAAAATCTTAAAATATAGCTGAAAATATACCTTTTTACGGTCACATAAGTTCGAAATATTCACGCGTACTTTCTCTTAAAAAAATTCACGAAAATGGCCTAATGTTTCATGCATCACACTGGTATAGCCCTTTAATTATAGTATATTTTATATGGTCACCATTGTTTCCCCGTTCAGGGTATAAACAAGATAATAGCTAAAAAAAATTCAAAAATCTACCAAAAAGAGGACAGGACCCAAATTTTCTGGATTTATTATAGGCAAATTTAGAGATAATACTTTCAATATCGACTTCTTTAAGCAAGTCATGCTCTATATTCAACAAAGTGAAATGATTAATACGTTCTTTGCCCATCGTGTTCCTTAATTCATTTTTAATACATTTTAATGTTGAAAAAGAACGTTCGCCACTGCAGTTAGTGATCATGAAACTAAATACGCTAAGCAATTTTTATACTCTCGCAACAAAGTTGCTAAAGAGAGTATTATAGTTTTGTTCACATAACGGTTGTTTGTAAGTCCTAAAACTAAAAGAGTCAGATATAGGGTTATATATACCAAAGTGATCAGGGTGACGAGTAGAGTTGAAATCCGGATGTCTGTCTGTCCGCCGACCGTCTGTCCGTCCGTCCGTGAAAGCTGTAACTTGAGTAAAAATTCAGAAGGAAACTGCACGCAGGCTTTTTTTTTTTAAATTGAAAATGGGCGTGGCGTCGCCCACTTATGGACCAAAAACCATATCTCAGGAAGTACTCAACCGTTTTCTTAACACCGTGATGACATGTACCAAATATGGGTGAAATCGGTTCACAACCACGCCTGAAATCTCTATTATCACTTTATCATGCGAGAGTATAAAATGTTCGGTGACACCCGAACTTAGCCCTTCCTTACTTGTTAAGTTTGGGAAACATTCTAAAGAATTATTTATTACAAGTTTATTATATTGCTGTTCCAGAGGCTTTCTTGCTGTCAATAACAGTAGCCCACATCTGTTTTCAGCAGCTCTACTAAATGCACTAATTCGCCGCCTAGGCTGTTCTCCAAATCATCTTCGTAAGCACTGACCATACTATACAATTTTTCCAAAATCTCTTCTGTTGTTAGAGATTTTAGCTGTCGAAATACTTCAAAAACACTAGTAATTTTATGATATGCTTTCATTCGTTTAGTTAAAGCAATCAACTACACAATAATGACAATAAACGTCTCAAATTCGAAACGTTGTCCAGGTGTTTGATATTCAACAAAGTCGTCGGGTGTAGTGGAGCCGCTGAAATGGTCGTACCTTGTATCTCACTTGATTCGTCGTGATATCTGCTGCTGATATTCCTTACAGTAGGTCAGATCTTTAACTCTTGTCTCAATATCTGAAAAAGTGGATCGCATTGCTTGGACATGGCAATATAATGATTCATAAAGGGCGTATCCCTTTATTAAGGTCTTGATCAGACGACTGCAGCGAACCACTAGTTGTTTGCAAGCGTTCTACGACTTCGTTCCACGCAATTGTCATTATTCCCGTTTCTAACTTATTCATCGTTGAAAGTAGTCAGTACGTTTTATTACGGCACTCAGCTTTTTGATCCACGTCATTGAAAATGTCTTCCAATACTTGCTTAGTAGTGATAAAACCACATAAAAGTGCCTTCGTAGCATCAGCTCGGGATAGGTAGAAGCGGTAGCAAATTTATAGAGGTTTTAAATAAATCGACTATAATATTTATAATTAAACATTAGAACACTAAAGTTGAGAAATTCGTAAAATGCCTACTTATTTTTACGATTTAACGTGACAAAATCAAGTTTTAGATTTTCAGGTGGAAGTGAAGCATTGCCTAAGCACTTCGCGTTTAAAGCATGCAAGGATATTTTACGCTCCATGTAAATTGATATTTTTTATGGAGCGTAAAGTTGGAGCGCGGGGCCCGTAGCATTTGCTACTCTTGCTACGTGGCTAACTCGGCACTGGTCGATTCACTGAGTTACATTTGTTATTCCAAAAATCTTTCAACTCATGGAGTACGAATTGTCTTCTTAACCATTATGCTTGCGTATTAATAAAACCTTGAGTTTCATACAATTTCCGAAACATATCATCATCTGAGGGCACTATTCGTCTTTTTCACTTTAAAATATTAAAATATAATAATATTTGTACGCTTACAAATAATATCAACTCTTTAATTCTTTATTTAGTTTTCATATTTTTTGTTGTTTTTTGAGCAAATAATATATTTTTTGTAATATAAAATGTTTATCTTATCCATCTGACCGGCCGCCTTGGAAGGATCCTATTACGAATTTTCCACATAATCAACTCCAAACAGGCACGAGCGTTTTCCACACTGTCGTGATTCTCGTTTTCACATTAAATATCACGCTTTAAGTATTTCTTAGTCAGATTCTTAAGCGAATGAATGTGACGTGCAAAGCGTATTGGGTGTCAGAACTCATGTGCTGTACCGACTAACTTTTTATGAACAATCTTCAGCACACGCAAATCATTCTCCATGCTATAACCTATGAGTATTGTATCGACATCGATCAGTTGCAGCAAATACTTTTGTACTTCGGCAAAGGTCTTCAAGGGTTTTTTTTCAACTTTGCATAGATCTTTTGCGGTCAATGGTCATAAACCACTTGACCATCGTAACCAACTAACGATACTTTGGCTACTTCGACTCCACGATTGCTCACGCTCACGTAAAAGGATAGATTGCATCGTTCGCAAACACGTTCCTCCAAATTCAGGCCCCAATAGTATTAGTGGTTTCGTGGCTTAACGGGTGCTGATAGATCCAGACAGAGCCGTCATCGAAATAACTTGCCAATCGGTAGCCATAGTGACGCAAAAATTTTCGTGGCAAGATATGCCGATAGCGACGTAAACGTTTTACGAATTTCACCTCTGATAAATTGAGTTTTTCATGTTGATCTAATGGTGACATGGTTTTTGGCAGTATCACGGCATTAGAACTTTCGATCTTGTTAAGTTTGAGTTTTTGTAGTTCTTTTCCTGAAAGAGTTTCTAACTCTTCCCGTTTAATAAGTTCTTCTACTTCTTGATCGGCCAAAAGGTATCTGCTCTTCTTGTATCCAGTCATCTAGACCAGGTTTCTGGAAGCTTTGTACGGCCTGTTGGTAGCCAATTAAATTTTTGGATTGTTCCTCTAAATTATTGATGCTTTAAATGTATCGGTCTTTGTGAGTATTTGGATTGTAAATTGTTTAGTATTTTTTCATTAAGATTTATGTTTTATAAGTATTTGTAGAAAACAACTGCTTTTATATAGTTTTCGGTGGAGTTATTATAGCAGATAGTACATGAATTTTTAGCTGATTTTGCCTAAGAGGAATGTTATACTACATTTTCGAAAGGATTGTCGCCTATTTTATAGGTGATTCTCAGTCATTGGGCTAACGTTGCAGGTAGGCGCACGTAACGAAATTTATTAAGGAGATTTCACTGTGTTCGCCTTGACCCTTCGGCTCCTTCTGTGTTAATCTTATTTTGTCAAATTTTACCTGTCATCTCTTTTATTTTTAATTTTTTTTATATAACAAAAGGATTACTCTTTTTTCAGCTAATTCATTTAACTTTTGTGGAAATTATTTTTGGTGTTACCTGATGCTTTCTATGAATTATGATGTAATTTTGATGAAAAAGCATTCATGGTCTCGTTAGGGATCATATTTTGATGCTTTGGTATTTCCATAGTTCCAAATCATTACTACACTTAATTTTAAACAATTTGTGGAAATAATAATCTAAAAATAAGGAAAGCTAACCTTGAAATTGTAGCTCAAATAAGACTTTAAATGGATTCAATGATAAATATGCAGAATTATGAATTTTTATAGATAATTAAATGAGTATTGAACATTTTTTTTTTTTTTGATAAATGCAAAATAATTTAGTCTTTTTTTTTATTTTACTTTATTAAAGCTTACATAATAAACAAATTATTAAATAAACTAAAGTACGCAGCGCTAGCATCAAAGGCTTTCGGCTGATAATTTAGTCTTATTTTTGAATTTTATTCAAGAAATTGTTTGAAAAAATTTATTAAGAAATATGGGAATTTTGTTCCAGAATGTTTAAGTTTTAAAACCTCTATGGATATTTCCTTTCTCCAACTAATGTTTGCCGCTTGAAACTCGCAATTAACAATTAAAACTTTCAGAAATAAGAATTTTGTATTATCTTTTGTCTTGATATAGATATTATAATGCCAATATCTTTGAGATGTTAGTAGAAAAAATAAACGTGTATTAAAATTTGGATTAATCCATCCTGCCGAACAAACCTAGACTCGAAAATTCTTATATTTAATAAGAGTCATATGCAAAACATAAGAGAGAACTCAAAAAAGTCGATTATCCCACTAATAATGATTGCATAAGCATAAAAATTGCTTCAAACATGTAAGAAACAGATTCATCATAATTATGTGGTTTTTATATCGACTCCCTGCTGCAACTAAAATTCTACAATATTGCTTATTTTATTTCATATATTATCATTCGAAGTTACAAAGGATTATAAAGAATTTTTTCTAATTTCTTAAAATGTTGTCATAATATTTCATATAGACACCATCAACTATATATGTATATATAAACCCGTTCACAGGGAATCTTTTATAAAAACAATCTTTATATTCATTAATTAACCGTAATTTTTCGGGATTCAATGGTGACTCATATACAAGGTGCGTGCCAAAACAAAGAGGACTTTTTGAATCTATATGACGACTGGTGCGTTAGAATCTGCTAACTTTATCGATTGTCCAGTGAGAATTTCATAACATTTCATTCATTAGTGAAGTTATTGCGTTTTAAGTGTAAGTATGTTTGTGTTATCGGTGCGAAAATAAGCTTCGCACAAAGAACAAAACATCGATTTATCGCATTTTCACTGAACATTTGGGCTTTTTGTTCCGCACAAATTGACTGACGACCAAAAATTGCTCAGAATCCAACATTCGAAGGGCATCCGATTATTTGACCAAAAATCACATTATAGCTATTTAACCATGAAAGGAAAGCGTTAAGCAGACATAGAGGCCATTTAAAAGGGAAAAACTATTTGTTCTGTTTATTTGTTTTTAAGTGCTGTTTACTTTGGAACGCACCTTGTATGAATGTATGGTTATAGCGACATCGTAGAAATAAGAAACATAGTCGTACATCACATAGAATACGGGCTGCACCACTTCTAGAAAGAGAAATTAGCAAATCGAAAGCATAAAGAATTACTACAGAAAGGTTGATCGAATGTTATAAAACGTTTCGTGGCCGAACAGTCTAGGTCTCTTTGAATTTCCATATAATAATTCCTGTGGAAGAAGAATTGTGTTCCACCAGAAAGACGCCAACGATAGATATAGCTCCATAGGCTTGGTTGGCATCCTCCTTATAGTCACCTGACACCAAGTGATTACAATCTGTGCCGATTTATGGCTACTGATTTTTCTCTTGAAAAAATCGTCTCAAGTGAAGCTTGTGAAAATCGACTGTCATGCTGACTATGTTAAATAAAACCCTAAATTTTGTGCAACAAAAATGAATTACTTTTCTCTAGACCTATAATACGAATTTCTTCAGATTTCAATTTCGTCCAGTAGGAACCCTAATCTTTCTTTAAAAACTTATACTTATATATATACTGTTGTAATTTGTATTATTAGACAACAATTTTACAGTTTAATATCAATTTTAAATATTATATATATTTTTCTTATTTCTTACAACTAACTGCTTAATATAATATAATAAATATTCACAACAATAACAACTACGCTAGATCTATGTATTTACGCACTTTCCACATCATCAGCTCCAAACATGCTTGCGTATCTTCCAAACTATCGTGACCCTCATTCCCACATTGAATTTCGCGTTTTAGGTATTTTTTAGTCAGACTTTTAAGCGAACGGCGATATGGGAAACCTAAGGGGTGTGGGAACTCGTATGCTGTATCGATAACTTTTTTATGAACAATCTTCAGCGCACGCAAATCGTTCTCCAAGCCATGACCAATGAGTATGGCATCGGCATCGATCAGTTGCAGCAAATCCTTTTGAACTTCTTTGAGGGTTTTCAAATTCTTGTTTTTATTTTTACATAGATCGCTTGCGGTTACACCGGAAAAGCGTGTATTATAATCAACAATTTTGTCTGTGGGCCGCACAAAATGGTCGTAAACCACCTGACCGTCGTAACCAACAATTGTGACTTTAGTTACTTCGAGTCCACGCTCGGTGTAACACATTTCACAATCCAATGCGTACACTTTGGAAGCGCCAGCTGTTTTACCTGCACGTGGCAGCGTGTGCACGAAATCACTGTAAGGCCCATTTATACCGTTGACAACACCGCTCCATACGTGTTGTGAGTGACGTTCACAGCCTTCCGAATCCTTAGCGCCTGCACAACATGTGTATTGTGTGGTATAACCCCCTTTGCTGTATGTACCATTTAGTTTACCCCAGTGAAAGGTGCAGCTTTTGTGGCTTACATATTCAAAGCAATCGGTAACGTGAAACAAACGCCCACATCTTGCGCATATTTTCTTTGTTTCTTCGAAGACGTCTTCTTCATCTTCACTTGTTTCGGTGGAATCGCAGTCCGTTGCTGTTGAATAGCTATCTCCTGAATTCGAGCTTCTTGAGGGTGAACGTGAACTGCTACTGTTTTCCGACTCGCTCGAGTTGCTTCCTCGTAAACCAAACTGATGAGGTATATACTTAAAAATTTCGATGCAGCCTTCGTGAGTGGTGCTCTCCGTTGGGTAGCCATAGAGACGTAATAAACCGGGTTCCATAATATACCGTTGTAAATGTTTCACGAACTCAGTCTCCGACAAATTAGGCTTGGCGAACTGCAGTAAAGGTGTGACATCTGTTTCAATATCTTCGATTTTCTCAGATTGGGCCTCTAATATAACTTGCTGGTTGCCTAGGAAGTCCTCGTCTTCAAGCTGTTCTATAAACTGCTGTTTTTGCATAAGCTTGAGCTCGTATTTTCTCCGCAATTCTTGTTGGCGACATTTCTTCTCTCGTTGTTGTTGTCGTTTTAATTCGCGTTGCTGTTTCAATGTATCTAGCCGCTTCTTCTTCTGCAATAATCTTTTTCCTTCAAGCTCTTGTTTCTCTTTGAGCTTTTGATCACCTAATTTTTGTTCTTTACTTTTCTTTTTCTCCAACTTTTCTCTAATTTCTTGTTCTTTCTTCAGCTCTGCTTGTCTCCTCTTTTTCAGCTGTATCAGCTCTTGCAGTTGCTTCGACGGCAATCGTTTCTGCCGACGATTCACATTAATAAAAGTAAAGACCCGGTGATCCAGTGTTTTTGGTGCAAGATCACAGAATGTCATCACAAGCACTGCTGCACGTAACAATGGTCTGATGATATAGTGAAACAGTGGTCTAACATCGTGAAGAATCTGACTAAGATAGACTGCTTGTAGTTGTAGTTGACTCATTTGTTAAACGCGATGAACAAATTTCTATTTTCTCAAGTATGGTGTGTAGCGTTCGAAGTCTGATCGAAACTATGCCAAGGAAAGGATAACAGCTACTTATATACTCTGCAAAAAATATTAGTATCAAGCAGGTAGAAATTTCAGATTTTTCGACTTTTGGGTATCTATCTCACAGTTACTCCCTCAAACGATCATTTACCTGTGGTAAACTAAACAATACAAACTAATTATCATATTAATGCATTTGTAGCTTTCAAGGTTTTCTCTTCTCCATGTTAATCTCGGTACATTACATCAGAAGTGTTTTTAATTGTATATAGTTATATTTTTAAATTTGCCAGGAAGTTGGTAATGTCCAGAAGAACACGTAAGAGATCCTTAAGCTATATATAACAGATATATTTCGTGTGCCAGCACAAGTCTACGAATAGTAAAAAGCCTTCATAGGCGGTCGTCGGACGACCTTCGACATCTTCAATTCACGAAAATATTAAAAAAGTGAAAGATATGGCGCTTGAAAGTCGTCAGGCAAGTGCTAGAGAAATGACAGGAAACGTCGACATCTCTCGCGAGTCCGTTCGAAAGAGTCTAGTGGATATGTAGGGTATGAAACTCGTTTTTGCTCGAGTCGTCCTTGAACATGCTTTACCGTGTGAATACCGATTCCACATTCATGGAAAGCATTACAGCTGCCGATAAGACATGGGTCCAAAAGCCGCACAAACATTAGGATTATGGTCACTGTTTTTTCGATATTCGTGGTTTGGTGCATCATGATTTTGTTCCGGGAGAGAAGGTCATTAAGTAGTTTTATGTTACAAGTAAGCGTGTGTTTCAAAGGCGTGGTGTAAAATATATATTATTGAAGTTTTTAATGAGAAAAAGCTGCAGCTGCGGTGTTTGTTCGAATCTGGACTTCACGGCAGAGCAACACACAGGAACTCACTTCTGACTAAAATTCGTAGAAACGAGGCGTACACTTTGCCAACTCATATTGGCCTAAAAAATCAATTCAACGGTGGTATATCGTTTGGAGCGATGTAATAAATATTAATCGCTTACCTCCTTTAATTCTATAATTTAATTAAAAATAATTTTTAGTATTCGAGTTTAAGTTTAACGCAAGTTTCAATAAAATGAGTGAAGAAACAGTAAAGATAAGTGATTTATTGGAAAATAGCATCATTTACTTCAAACTATGTAGCGTTTCTAATTAGCTGTCAACAGCTTTAGCTAGCATGCAAACCTACCAATGCAGAAGTGTTTACGTTATAACGAACACATGAATTTAAGTGGCACAAAGCATTCAGTGAAAATCGTGAGGTCATCGAAAACTTAATTCATCCGCGCCGTCCATGCACTTCTGTCAACGACGACAACAGTGCTTTAAAATCGTCGTTTTAGCATCAAATCCACCGAAGGCTAGAAAGAGTATGTCAAGCCGAGGCTTATAAAAAGTTTTCTATACACTTCGATCAAGACGGGAAAGCTATCCGTCCGATGCGTTCTACCCAACATACTCCAGACAACAATCATCAAACTGAGACAGCGTAGTTGCAGGATTGGCGCTCTTTAAGTAGAATTCCTGTATCTGCGTCGTTCCGTTACAATCAATGAAGCATGGTATACACACCAGCGACCAAAAAACAAACGTAATAGTTGACTTCACCCGAAGAACTTTTTGCGAGAACAGCGCAATCTCCCGAAAAGATGACAACCCTGTTTTCTGGGATTCTTAAGTTAATACACATATTGTAACATCAACTAATTAGAGATGTGACCCATCTTTAAACGCGTTTTTCTCGAAACTGTGTTTCTGTAGTCAGTTCTCGAGAAATAAGTACTCAACCGATCTTCATGAAGTTTTACACAGGTCTTTGAGATACAATTCTTAAAGATTTGAACGAAGGCTTTTTGTTTGGATTACTTTAGTATATTATTTGCAAAAAAAAAACATCGCGAAATTTTCATTTTTTTTTTTTTTTTTTTTTTTTTTTTTTTTTTTTTTTTTTTTTTTTTTTTTTTTTTTTTTTTTTTTTTTTTTTTTTTGTAAAAATGTCTGCCAAAAATCCGATTTTCAGTTTCAATTTTCATTTGTTCAAGTTCTAAGTTAAGGTTTAAGCTAAAATACGCATTTTTCAGAGGATCCTGTAAGGACTTATTCTGTCAACGCAGTCGCATCTTTTTTCCGAAGGGTTACAATGGCCGAGTTTCAAATATTTTTTCCAAATATTTTTTTCGAAATATTTCAGAATTTCTTTCTTAATAGTGTATGTATGTTTGTAACAATAAAAATGCCGAGAAATATTATTATGAAAAAATATTTCATATTTTGTATGAGAAAAATTTTTTTGAAAAACCGAAACCCATATAACTCTTAACCTATATTACAAAATTATAATATTTTTCCAATAACAAACACATTCAGGTTATGTTTCTAGCTTTTGTTGTATTCAATAATTATTATATATTTTTCAAACAAAATTACCAAAAATTAATCATTTCATATTTATTGGCATAAAAACATAAAAGAATAATAAAGTTCCGTTCATGGGTTTAATTCGGTTTGACGCTTATCCTCTCGCACTCTCCACTTCATGAGCTCTAAACAAATGCGCATATCCTCTAAACTATCATTGTCTTCGCTGTCACCTTGAGTGCTGCGCTTTAAATAAATCTCAGCCAAGTTCTGAAGTGACCGACCCGGGAACAAACCCAATGGATGTGCGAATTCGATAGCTATATCCACGATATTGTTATGCAAAATGCGCAACACACGCAATTCATGTTCTAAACAGTGTCCAATGAGTATGGCATCTTCATCGATCAATTCGAGCAAATCCTGTTGAACATCGCCCAACCTCTTAAAACTTCTACTTTCAAGTGTATCCGTGCGACTTTTGTCCGAGTAGTACATCCAATAATCTACGATGTCAGTTGTCGGCTGTACATACTGGTCATATACCAATTGTCCGTCGTAACTCATCAACATAACCTTGGTTACCTCGAGTCCGCGCCCAGTGATACACGTTTTACACTGCAGTGCATACACTTTGGGCACATCGCCGGTTTTCTTACAGCATGCACGCGTACGTAGGAAGTCATGGTAGGGACCGTTTACACCGTCTAAAATACCACTCCATATATGTAGCGGATGACGTGCACAACCTTCGGAACCTTTGTTGCCCTCACAGCAGGTATATTGCGGAATGTAGACCCGTTTACCTTTATAGGCGTAGTGCAGCTTGCCCCAATGATAAGTGCATCTTTCGCGATTTAAATATTCGCCCAATTCATTGACGTAAAAGGGTCGACCACAGCGTACGCAATCTTTCCGCAAGAACTCATTGAGAATGATGAAACCGTCTACATTATTATCATTCGTTTCTGATATTACTGAAAATGAGCTGCTACTGCATGACATTCTAGGCGATGTGTGTTTTTCTGTCCATGGAATTGGACCGAACTCAACGAGCTGTATCTGGTTTTGATCTCTGTCGCCTTTGTTAAGGATCGTTAAATCGTCCTTCGTGTCTGATATCACTGAAAATGAGCTGTTAGTGCTTGTCGATACCACTTTTTTCGATTTGTGTTTTTCTGTTATTGAAATAGTACTGAACTCATCGAGCTGTGTGTGGTATTGATCTTTGTCGTCTTTGTTAGGGATCGCTAAATCGTCAACATTACTATCGATCGTTTCCGATATCACCGAGAACGAACTAGAACTACTGCTAACAGTAACACCGTTGTCTGTGACACATTCTGATAAGCCGACGTGGTCTGGTAGGTATTTGTGAATCTCCACGCAGCCATCGTGGGTGACTCTCTCGACTGGATAGCCATGGCACCGCCGAAGTTTTGCTTCGATTATGTGGCGTCGTAAATGCTTGACAAAATCAGCCTCCGACAAACTGTGTTTGGAATGCACAATGGATTTTTTTTGTATTTCTTCACTGTCATTCGCTTTTTTTAACTTCTCGAGCTGTATTTCCTGCTTCAGCTTACGTATCTCTTGCTTTAGCAGCTCCTTCAGCTTCTCTCTTTTTAAATTTTCTTGACTCTGCTGTTTATCTAATTTTTCAATATCTTCTTCCAGCTGAACTTTCGTCTGATTTTCCTGTAACTTTTGTGGTTGCTCGTGTTTTGATGTTTGTTTCTTCGATTCGCAGCGCTGTTTTCTTAATATTCGCTTACGATTTAATATTAACTCCTTAACACTTAACTCTTCCTCTAAGTGACGCTTTTGTAAAGATTCCTTGGCTCTCAGCTCTTCCTCGATTTGTCGCTCCTGTAGTAATCTCTTCTCTCTAAGCTCTTCTTCCAGCTGTTTCTTCTGCAACGTATGCATAACCCTGAGTTGCTCCTCCAAGTTACGAGTTTGCAATTCTCGTTTGGCTTTTAGTTGCTCTTCAAGGTGTCGTTTTTGCAACATGTGCTTCGCCCTAACCTCCTCCTCCAGGTGACGATTTTGTAAAGACCCTATAAGCTCATTGTCCAATATTTGCGTTTGAAATGACATTTTTTGCTGTTTTTTTCCATCCCACCTCGGGATTTGCCACGTACAGGTCACCTCAGCTTTCATCTCTTGTTTTTGCTCTTCTTCCAGCCTTAGTCCTTCCTTTTCTTTCTTGAGATTTTTCTGTTCTAATTTCTGTTGAATATATTGTTTAAATTTCTCCTGCTCTTCTGTTTTCAGCATTGCTTGGTTTTGCTGCTCTTCTCGCCATTCTCGTTTCTGTTGAATATAATCTCTCAATATCTCCTCCTCTCGATCTCCTTTTCGATCTCGACTATTTAAGTCTTTTATTATTATAAAACTAATTTAATTCAGAGATGTTGCGTCATAAAATAACTGCGTGATAACATCGGGTGCAAAGTCGAATCTGCGATAGCGCAATGATTTCGTTCGCCTTTATAAAGCCGGTGTAGAGCGACTTAGTATGCAGGTAATCTCGTTGCCTGTTATTCATCATAATTCCTCGGAAACTCCCGAAAAAGTGCAAAATACATTTCCAAGTAACTTACAAGGTCAAGGTAGAGATTAACCGATGTATGATTTTCTTAATTCCGATGATGAGATTAGTATATGTGGAGCGATTACGCCCATTTTCTGGATAATAATTTATACTTATATGTAAATATTAAAAATAAAGGCTTTTCGAGATTAGGTTTTACGGCAGGAATACTTCGAATCAATCATACATCATAAGTACTTAAATAATCGTATTTCCTTTTTTTAACAAMACACAAATATTTCGACGAAAAAATTTGAATCAAGCGGGAAACCACCTTACGCTGTCAAAAGAACACAAAATAAAATTTACAAAGAAGTTAAGGATGTAAACACATTAATCCTTTTGATACATAAACAAAATAAACGACCCAGATATTAATTGCGAATGTGGTAGACGACAGATGAAAAGCTGAGTTGAATCGAATATATAAACAACCGTTATAAACTACTGAAAATATTTTAAGTACTGGCAATTTTTCTTGGATAAAAATGTTAGCTCATTGTTTCACAAATAAACAAAAAACTAGACAGAAGTATATATAAAAGGATTACGTTACCCGATCATGCACAGGTAGTCGCCTACAGCAAATCAAGTTCTTAGAAAGGCACAAGATAAACGCGAATAGCCGAAGGATCAAGCCGAAAGTAGTTAAATCACCTTAATCACCCTTGCTAAATTTGCCTACCTGCAACGTAAGGTAAGTGACTGAGAATCACCTATAAAGGAAGCGACAATCATTTCGAAAATCTAGTCACTTCTACTACGGTAGCGTTACATTCTTCTAAAAAAAATTTGCCAAAAATCCATCTAATATGTGCTATTAATAATTCCACCAGATACTATACAAAAGCGTTGTTTTCTAAAACATAAATAATAAAGAAAATATACTAAAAAAATCTTTTCATCCAAATACTCATTAAGAACGAAACATTTAAAACATGGATAATATCGACGCACTGTTAATCAATTCCTTGGAACAGTCCAAAACTTGCAATACAAACAAGCAAGACTTCCAAACCCTCCTGAAACCTGGACTAGTTGACTTGATTCAAGAAGAACACTCTACAAATCTACGAAACAAATTGAAGAGCTATTAAAACAGCAAGAGGAACACAATCAAGAAGTAGAATAACTTAAAAAGCAGAAAGAGTAGAGAAAAGAAAAGTTCAGGAAAAGAACTACAAGAAGATCTCAAACTTAAACAGATCGAAAGCTATAATGATATTGACACTATACTGCCAACAACCTTTGCCATCATTAGATCATCATAAGAAACTCAATTTATCAGAAATCAAGTTCTCAAAACGTTTACGTCACTATCGGCATATCTTAACACAAAATTATTTGAGTGACTATGGTTACAAAGTGGAAAGTTAACGAAAGAGGGTACTCATACTATAGAGATTCATAAGAAGATAGTCGACACAGCACATGAGTTCCTACACCCACTACGCTTTCCACGTCACGTTCATTCGCTTAAGGATCTGACTAAGAAGTACTGAAAGCGTGATATTCAATGTGAAAACGAGAGTCACGCTCGTGCCTGTTTGGAGTTGGTTATGTGGAAAGTGCGTAACAGGATCCTTCCAAGGCGGCCGATCAGATGGATAGGATTAACATTTTATATTTAAAAAAACATTATTTGCACAAAAAAATGAAAAATTATAAGAAATAAATAAAAAAATTAAACATTTGAAATTATTTTTCATAAATAGTTTTACATATTTAAGTGGGTTGGTTGTGACTTCGTACGCATACTTGATGAAATTCGTAAAAATACACCGTCTTAAAGGAAACATTTTCATTTTGGTCGCAGCAGTATTAAAGAATGGCTTCTAAGCGGGAAATTGAGATTGGAAAAAGTTCTGTTGCGACAGGTTATGCCATCGATGTACCCCCTCACGCTAAGAAGTAACAATTTCAAAATAAGAAAAGACGAATAGTATTCTCGGATGGTTGAATTTTACATATTCTCCCAATTAGAATGCTTCGAAAATTGATTGAAACTCAGAATTGTATATATATATATGTATATTAAAATAAAAAATTGCAATTTGTACCTAAAAAAATGTAAAAATAATTAGAATCAAAAAAGCAAACACTATAACCGTTAGTTGCTTTTATATATACATATATATAGTAAATATATTAATAATTTTGGGTAAAATAAGTAGTTTTTTAAGTTTTATATAATAATTTTACTTTTCGTCTAAACGTTAGGATCTAAAGGGACCTAAAGTTAACTTTCTTTCATTCTGTGAGGGCTGGAAAAACTCTGCTTACGAGATTGGTCCGATAAGTTGTCAGATTCATCGCCCTGCACTCAATAATACATTTTCATACAGTAGACTGTTTTTGCTCGAATCGAACTCGTAGTTTCGTTTATCCTTATGAGATCATAGCAGTGTTTTACATTAATTCGATATTCAAGGCTCACTCGTTCGGCTCCAAAGACCTTTCAGAGAGTAGTTCTCTCAAATGCTTCAAGTCCCTCTCATCTCGCCTAATCATAGTCCATGTTTCTGTTGTCGATGAAAGACTTATAAAGCGTAATTTTTGCTTTAGAGAAGAATCTGGTTGCTTCACAAATGAACTACCGATCGCAAAGTAGCACATGTTGGCTGGAGTTATTCTGTGCTTAATCTCCATATTTAGATTATTTAAGGATTGGTGCAGTTTATTGGCTGGCTTCGAACAAATTGCCTTCAATTGTTCACGTTTATAGTTGCCAACAAAACAAACAAAAATATTTGTGTGTGGCTTTTAGGTACTTTGAGAAAAAAAAAATAATCAAAACAGTATATTTGACCCATCACAACTCATATTCTACTAAATGACTTGTTTAATAGGGTTTATTGGTCGGTACGAGGCATTTCATTTATAGCTCCTAAATATAACTCAAAAGGTCTTCATATTTCGAGGAGCTCAATTACATCAAAAGTAAACCAGAAAATTCTTAAATTAACTACTAAATATATAAATTATGAGGGGGAAGTCGAAAGGATGATTGCTGAACATGTCGTAGCTTTTTTGAGCAAAGTCAAACATTATTCTGATCTGAGGACAAGAAATATTTGCTGGTAGCCAGATCTGAAGAATTCGGTGGATCCGAAAGTAATTCGAAGCTCAATTCATGGATTTTTACCTTACCAACCTACAGTTGCAATTTTTAACCCTTTGGGTTCATCGTGTGCAGTCCACTCTGACGGTTGTGGATGGAAAAGATTTAGACATGTTTCATCCATTGCCTAATATCGTCACAAAAATTCGGTTTTATCCAAATATTCATGAATTATACACGTATGATGTACACATTAGTCGAAATCTTTAGAGTGCCTGTTATTTCATTCAATTACAATATACGATCATGAAAAAGCAATTTGTGGATTTCTTAATATTTTCGTCGGTAACAACATCTTTAGGGCGTCCACTGCGTTCATCGCCTTTGGTAGTCAATCTCCATTCCACCACCTCTCATGTTGACATACCAATCCTCGTTGGTTGATTTCCTGGGGCAATGTCCGAAATTTGTCAGCAAGCCAAGTTTTTGTTTCAATTTTATTTTTCAGACGAAACTCCTTTTTATCTAGTTTATCAGGATATCAAAACTTGGTTTACTCAAAATGACAAATGTCTTCACATACTAATGATCTGTTTGAAGGTTAACGCTAATAATCATATACATATGTAGATGGCTATGTGTCAGGCCGGGAACTTTTGTTGACCTCGTATAGCACTCTGTAGATAGAAGATGAAGATCTATAAGAAAGTCTATTCTAGTATGAGCTCTTAATTGTAATGGGAACAATTTTCTTTTTTTTTCTTATTATTAGAGTAATGAGTCTGCTATTTGTACAATTTAATCCTCAAACCTAAGTCCATAAGCTGAAAAGCGGGGTACAACTGTTTGTTGATAAAAAGTGAGGACGAGTTCGTAGATAGACGTAATTGAACATCCACAACACGCCATTAAACGAAAACCAATAAAATGCCATAAGCTAAGCATTAAATTAAGATGTAGAACTGTAATTTGGCATAGGGGATCGCAGTAGCAAAGAGGCTTTTCCTATTTCCCATATAACACAATTTTAACTTCAACCAAATTTTTCAGTTATAAAAYAATATATCGGGATAAAACATTTTCCAAATAGTACCTTTGAGGTGTCCCATTTTATGACCTATAATTCTAAATCAAACCAAAACTATTCAAGCCCCTAGGTGCCGTGTAGACCTCATTGGATATAGTCGACTTTTTATTGACTTATGTCAATGTGTGTGACAAAGTCTTACTATGTGTGAGATATATAATTTACATTCATGAATAATCCTTTACTGATAAGAGTAACTGTGTGTCACAAATTGGTTGAATCGGTCCAAAACGTCCCTACTGATAATCAATACGCCAATAAAATAAAAAAAGCATCGTCGGAATATTGGTAGGATCAGTGACAACCATTTTGAAAGATCATTTGAGCCTAAGAAAAGTGAAATCGTGATTGGTTCCAAAATCACAAATTTTTTTGAAAAACATCGCCGCTTTAACGTCTGTTAAACAACGCTTTCCGACTACCAGGATGTCATTCCACGTACTATTTCTGGCGATAAGTCTTGGATCTATGCTTACGACCCGGAAACAGGCGATGAATCGGCCGAAATTCGTGGCAGAAGTGAGCCGAAACCGAAAAACTCACGTCCAAGCAGGTTAAAAATCAAGATTATGGTGGCAGTTTTCTTCGATTATCGAGGTGTGGTGCACTCCGAATTCCTTCCGATCGGGAAAACTATCAAGAAGGAATAATATTTCAGTTTTATTGTAATTTTATTAAGTTGTTCGTAAAAAGGGACCGGAATTCTGGGCCGACAACTTTTGGCTTGTGCACCACGATAATGCATCGTCGCTTACTGCATTGACTCTTTGCAACTTTTTCGGCAAACTTTCAATGAACATCGTGCCGCAACCACCGTAGCTCTGTGTGACAATTAAAGACGAGAATAATGGAACGAGGTAAAAAAGAAAACAGAACACAGAAAAGGAGAAGCGCAAGATTCTTGTTATTCCTCAAAACTAGGAATGCCACTTTGGACATAGCTAAAACGGCTCGTCAAGTTGATCATTAGATATATAATTAAAGGGTCTTTCTTCCGGGTGTTACAAACTTTGTTGCAAATTCATGGGTATACCCTGTTCGTGGTACAATTAGCTTATAAGTTTTCGGATACAAAGCTTGCTGGTTAAAAAAATTATAAAAAAAAAAGCAAAACTTTTTTAATACATTTGTTCTCTCTTTCAATGTTTACAATTTTTATTGATATTTTAGATAAACAAGGATCTTTAACTTAAATTGAAAACAAGTAAATGAGTTCTAACAACAAAGACTAGAAAAAGAATTCAACAACCGGCGTTAAGAGAAACACAACTGATAAGGAACCTATATGATTACACATTAATATC
The DNA here is from genome assembly GCF_001853355.1 of Bactrocera latifrons. NCBI lineage: Eukaryota > Metazoa > Arthropoda > Insecta > Diptera > Tephritidae > Bactrocera > Bactrocera latifrons. Next base: position 2,198,392 of record NW_017535407.1, read on the forward strand.
TCTCTCATTCACTCGCACATACAAACGTTTCCCTCGAGTAAGGCCAAATATTGTAAAACGATCCTAACTGAATGCAAATAGCAGACGAAAGTTTTTGAACTGCAGTGGAGTGATTTGAAGGAAGACGAAAGGCAAAACTCCGTGGTAAGACACCTTTGGAATGCGGAGAGATATGACGCAGCAGCGCCGAATAATGAAGCATGACATGCTCTCAGTGCGATGAGAAATTCAACGCAGAACATACTTCGTTTGGAAGAGCCACGCTACCACAGCGTTACTACAAGGTAGCACCCAACGTAGACATAGTGTACTCCTAGCCATTAAAATCGAGATCCACTTGTTAGCGCTCCTGTTTGTCGGTAGCCACCTTCCAGAGCATCAGCTCCCAACATGCCAGTGTATCCTCTAAAGTATCGTGACTCTTGCCTTCTAATTGAATGTTACGTTTTAAGTATTTTTTCACCAAATACTTTAGTGAGTGTCGATAAGGAAACCCGTTGGAATGAGGAAAAACGATAGAAGTGTCGACAACTGTCTTGTGTACAATTTGAAGGACCCTCAAATCGTTCTCGAGACCGTGACCTATAAGTATTGAGTTGGCGTCGATTAGTTGAAGCAAGTCAAGCTGCACCTCACCGATCGTTTTAACTGTTTTGTTTGATTTGGATACATCTCTGTCAGTAACACCTGAGAAACGCCTATTGTGATCGACCACGTTTGACGTGGGACGCACAAAATTCTGATAAACTAATTGCCCATCGAAGCCGATCACAGTAACCTTGGTCAAAGCCAGTCCACGTGCTGTATGAAACATTTCACAGTCCAACGCGTACACCTTGGGATCGTCGGTAATCTGGCGTGTGTGCACAAAACCGCTATATGGTCCATTAAGGCCGGACACAACACCGGTCCATACGTGCACCGGATTGGACGCGCAGCCCATTGATTCTCTGGAGGCGCCACAACATGTGTATTGTAAGTTGTATTTCTTGTTTTGAGTATACACTCTCCGCAGTTTTCCTTTATGGAAGGTACATCTCTCTCGCGTTAAATAGTCGCCAGAGCTTGTCACACGGAAAGGGCGTTCACAACGTACGCATTGCTTAAGGTCTTCATCGTTATTCGGCATATGTTGTCGGTCCAAGTCAGTCGGGTTCACGTTGTCATCGTTGTTGGGCGCATTTGGCTTGCTGGTACTTTTTGTATAGAACGGGGGTGCTAACTTCTTATAAATTACAACTTTACCGTTGTAGATTGTGCTGTCAAATGGGTAGCCATAGATGGGCAAAAGATTCGGTGCGATAATATAACGTCTTAAGTTTGCTATTAACTCTGACTGTGAAATTTTGAGCCAATAGCGATCACCCAGCGGTGAAGCGACCACTTGTGGATTTGTCGCAGCAATATGAATGGTTTTTCGAACTGCCAGAGGTTTTTTCTTATCACATTTCGCTTGTTTCTGCGGGGGTTTCTCGTCACTTTTGGCACCCGTCATTTGCGATTGTTGATGTGCAACCTGGACCTGCAGTATCCTCAATTCTTTCAGAAATTGTGGCAACTGCAGTGACAATCGTTGGTTCTGCTTCGGCACAGTTGGTTCCACTTGTTGCCCACACATTTGTAATGCACTTCGATGAGGGTTGTAGGGGTTCGAATGTCTGCTCCTTGTCTGACCATTTTGACGCATTTCTTGTGGCATAATGAAATTGACTGCAAGAATGATGTTTGTGATGTCAGTTATATGGAATGTGTTAAAAATAAAAATACCCATATTTTTAATTTATACTTACGATTTATTTGATGCGAATAAATTGGAAATATAACTACTATTTTTATGGTAAAATATGCGCGACTTTGTTGTGTAATATCCAAAACATAAGTCTACTAGAGATGTTTCTTTGATCACTTCGAAATCGTTTATAAATCCATCCTGAAAAATTCTGGCTTTTATATTAATTTCTGCAATCGCTCCTTCATAGTCACACCTTTGCAGGTAACATAGAAGCGATATCCTTCCACGCGTTCATTTGGGGTATATTGCTCTCACTGTCGCTCTTACAGTTAAAGTGCATACCTGCTGAGATGGAAGATAGTCAGTTACCTTGAAAAATTATGCAAGAGGAGAAACGAAATGTTTGTTTTCAAATTTTTTCTTGTATATAACGATTTAGTTCTTGAAAGTCGTGTTTTGGATTTTTATACAAATAAGTATCTTTTTGTATTTGTATTGAAAATCTTGTTTACAAAACTATATTTTCCTTCAACTGAAATATTATGGATTCTAGTAGCAATCCATTTTTTTTATTTATTTATTTAAATACATCATTGTCCACATATGCTTTTAAGGATTTTATTTACAAAGTATATACAAGGAGCGGAGTAAAACGGACTTTTTGAATCTAGCGCCCCTGGTGGCGCCATCTATACGTCGACTGGTGCGTTAGAATCTGCTATCTTTATCGAYTGTCCAGTGAGACATTTCATCGATTGGAAGTGAAGTTATTGCGTTTTAAGTGTCAGTATGTTTGGGTTATCGGTGCGAAATGAGCTTCGAACAAAAAGCCAACATTAAATTTTGTTTTAAAATTGGTAAAACTTTTACGGAAATGTTTCAATTGATGAAACAAGTTTATGGCGCTGGTAGCCTATCCCGTAGCAGAGTGCTCGAGTGGTTTCAACGTTTTCAAAGTGATCGGGGACCAAACTCCATGATCACAGGAAATTCCATCGAAACTATGCGCGAATTCAGCAAAAATCTGCCAAAATCATCATTGAAATTCATGGAAATGGCATTGAATATCTCCAAAACATCGATTTATTGCATTTTGACCGAGCATTTGGGCTTACGAAAGGTGTGTGCACGGTTTCTTCCGCACAAATTGACTGACGACCAATAATTGCTCCGAATCCAATATTCAAAGGACGATTACTTGACCAAAAATCACATTTTAACCATTAGCCACTCTATACACCTGATATGGCACCTGCGACTTGAAGAAACATGGACCGATGATTCCACTGGCGCACAAGCCACACCAATCGTTGTTTTTTCTAGATAAAACGGCAGTTCTTGAATCTCTTTAGGTTGCTTTGTCCCAAATGCTGTAATTTTACTTGATTACATACGAATTGAGGCAGAAATGAGCCTCATCGCTGAACAAAATTCAGTTAGAAATCATAGGATCTTCTCGGAACTTTGCAAAAGCCCATAGTGAGAAGCGCTGTCACTAGGGAAGATCGAGCGATTTCGTGTCTTACATAAGCTGTTATTGACTTTTATTGGATTTCAACATAATCTTTATATGTCGAATAGGCATGGTTATTATCTGATTTTACAAATCTTCAGAGAGTTTGGAGAGACAGCAAAAAAATTTCGTTTGATATACTTATAAAGTTAACACTTAAAAAATATTTGGCACACTAGTGTCCCTGGCGACTGCGATCTTCTCGGATTTCAACTCGTCTGCTCATTTATTTAAATATGACACTAAATCTATTGCGTTCTGAGCGATACAAACAATATAAAAACGGACTGTGAATCATAATTACGTTCACTATCTTTATCGACCTGTGATTTGAGTCGGAGGACTGAGATCCATCTATAAAGGTGCCGTGTCCGGAGATTCGTATCTTGCTTTTGGAAGGAGAAATGTGGAATCAAATAGTGATTGGCCACTATATTTTATATCTATTTTCCTGTGATTCCGACCGTCGAAATTTTTTTCTTAATACTTTCAACGTGATCTTGTCTACCATGAAGAATAAGGATAATAACACAATATTGTTTAGCAGCCTTTTTTTTTAGTGCTGAAACAATAATATATATATATATATATATAAGAGACCGCTTGTATCATACCCTGCATTTCGCGATTCCTCACTTCCTACAACAACAATAGATAGATAGATAGTAAAGATTGAGGTTTTGTAATGCGACCTACGTTCGATTGTGCTCTCCCCTATATCACTAATGGTCACCAAGGTCCAACATACTAACAATTCCAGGTACCTGTTGGGCGCAACTGAGGTTATGTGTTCTCTGTCCACGTAGGTGGAACCTAGGGCATTTAGGCTGTTTCTGCAAATTGCTGAACAATCCAGAATCAGGTGTTTTGTCCCTAAGGGTTAAAACATTCCAATTTTTTTTCTTTTCACTTCCTAGTTCTTTTAAAAAACTTAAATGAATTTTCCTAAAGGAGCCTAAAATTGTTTCAAATCTAAAATTTGTTCAAATTGCATAATTTATTAAATTTCTATTTTTGTTATTTTAATTTTTTCAATTTTCACAGAGCCGTATACGTACATATTTTAAATAATCGAAGTATTACAGTTCTCACTTGAGAAACTTTTAATCCCCAAATACAATCCAATCTTAAACTTAACTTTTATGTAATTAAGGAAAAAACAACCGCAGGGATACACACTCTATCTCTCTCTCTCGGTTGAAAAGGACAGCGCATAATCGCCGGACCGCATGCGAGCGCATTTAGACTGCATTAGGCTTATTATACCCTACATCAACCATCTCTCTCATTTCCTTATACATACAACCATTTCCCGAGTGAACCCAAACAATATAAAAGAATCCTAACCCATGCAGACACGAAACGAAACTTTCGTAATTCTGTTTGAACTGTGGTGAGTGATATTTGAGAAGAACGGAGGGCAAAACTCCAGGACACTTTTGGAATGTGAAGTGACACGACGTAGAAGTGTCGAATAATGAAGCATGACTTGGTATCAAAGCGATGAGAATTTAAGCGCAGAGCATACCTTGTTTGGAAGAGCCACACCACCGCAGCGCTATTACAAGGGAGCAGCAAATAGATCCACTTGTTAGTCCTCCTGTTTGTCAGTGGCCACCTTCCACAACATCAGCTCCAAGCACGCCCGTGCATCCTCTAAACTATCGGGACTCTGGCCATCTAATTGAATATTACGTTTCAAATATGTTTTGGTCAGATGTTTTAACGAGTGTCGATAAGGAAAAGTGTTGGAATGTTTAAATACTATTGAAGTGTCGACAACTGTCTTGTGGACAATTTGTAGGACTCTCAGGTCATTTTCTAGACCGTGTCCTATAAGTATTGAGTTGGCGTGAATTATCTGAAGCAAATCAAGCTGTACCTCAGTGACTTAACTCCCTTATTCCATTTGGAAATGTCATTTTGGTTACGCCAGAGAAATGCGTTATAGTCGACAATTGCAAAGTGCTGATAGACTAATTGCCCATCAAACCCGATCACAGTGACCTTGGTCAAAGCTAATCCACGTCCAATAAAGGACATTTCACGGTCCAGTGCGTACACCTTAGGCTCGTCGGTAAGTTGGCGTGTGTGCGCAAAATCGCGATATGGCCCATTAATGCCGGGCACAACACCGGTCCATACAGCCCACTGACTCGCAGCCACCACAACAAGTATATTGTTTACGATAATTCTTATGCCGGATATTTACTTTATACAATTTACCCCAATGAAAGGTACATCTCTCTGGCATCAAATATACGCCAGAGCTTGTGACACGGAAAGGGCGTTCACAACGTACGCATTGCTTAGACTCTTTATTTTTATTCGGCATGAGTTGTCGCTCCAACTAAGCTAGGTTCACATTGTCGTCGGTGTCGGTGCTAGCATTGAAAGCGGGTGCTAACTTCTTGAAAATTACAACCTTACCATTGTACATAGTGCTATCGGTGGGATAGCCATAGTTGAGCAACAGATTCGGTGCGACGACATAACGTCGTAATTTTTTTACTAACTCCGTCTGTGAATTTTGAGAAAATGGTGATCGCCCAGCGGTGAAGCGACTACTTATGGATTTAGAGCAGCAAGATTAGTTTTCGAACCACCTGAGATTTATTCGCATTGTATATTTTATTCGGTTGTTTCTGTGATTTTTTCTCGTGTCTTTTGTCCTTGGTCTTTTGAGATTGATAGTGCGCAATTTTGTTATGACTTGGCAGAGTCAGTTGTTGTTGTTGCCCATACATTTGTGTTGCATTTTCGATAGAGTTGTAGTAGTCTCGATTAGCATTTTGATGAAACTTTTTAAAGTGTAGATGCTGGTCCGAGTGTCTTCTCCATGTCTCACCAAATTGCTGAGTTTGTTGTTGCAAATGAAGATGTCTGCAAGAATAATTCAGGTATATGTTTTTTATTAGTGAAAACTTAAATTTAACTGTATATAGGAGTTGAAATGTAGCAGTAGCAGTAATTATAAGCCTAAATATAGGTTCTGTTCTGGGATAAAAAAAAATATTATCGAAGTCACACACCTTTTACACTATTCTAACTTTATTAAAGAATATTTGATTATGTTAAGAACTTGTCAAACAAGTGCTATGTCAAAACTATTATCGTTATTTCTAGTCCTAAAAACAAAATATTATCGAAGTCACAGACCTTTTACACTATTGTAACTTTATTAAAGAATTTTTGATTATGTTAAAAACTTGTCAAACAAGTGCTATGTCAAAACTATTATCGTTATTTCCAGTCCTATGTTGAAACTAATATTTTAGTCGAAATTTCAAGGAGCATATTCAATAATTAAAAATAATAATTCTTTCACAAATTTAACACAGAACAGTTTTGATGTCAGTTATCGAGAATAAACAAATAAATTTTGAGCATAACTTTTCTGAATTGCATACAGAATTTGTTGTGCTTGGTTAAAATAATCCATTTTTACTTTTCTAAACTAGTTTGTGAACAATAAATACTAATTTTATGGTAAAATATGCGTGCGTTGTTTGTTGAATGTCCAAAGATTCAAGACTACGAGAGAAAAGCCCGTGTATCTTCTATCACTTCGAAATCGCTTCTAAATATATCATCGAAAATTCTAGCTTATATCCACGACTTTCAGTAATTCAGCCTTCAAAGTTGCATTTTTGCAGGATTGCAGTTACCGTTCTTGTGGCCTCTATAGCGCTCTCTGTCGCACTTAAGTTGAGAAAAAATTATTTTTGTTGTATCTCTAAAGATTTATTTTTCAATACGAGAAAAAAATAGAATGTAATCAAAAAAGTTGTTATTAATTTCATTTTCATTTATATATTTTTGTTAAAAAATATTATTGTACAAGTCTGATTTCTATCTCTCCCATTCCCCTCTCTTATATTCTTATTATTATATTTTAACCGTAACAGAACCTAGTTTAGGCGCTAAATAGCAGAATTTTTATATAAGTTAAAACAATTTCTCAAGATACTTTCTTAACATTTTTTTTGTTAAATAAACTCAAAATGTAGTTGAAAAAAATGTACAGATTTTTAAATTACTCGTGATATTTTAACTTGAGGGTACCTTTTTTCCATGAAAAATGACGTGCGTGAAATTCCCATTTTTCTTTTACACAGCACTAAGCTGAAGGATTTTACACCTGGAAAATAYCATAATTATTATTATTCATTTGCGATGATTACAAAACAATTCAAAATAAATGAAGTTTACCAAGAAAACAAGTATAAGCTAAACTAAATCACATTAATAGTGAAAGCGTACCGCAAAATTATTCCCTGAACAATACAATACAAAGAACAATGCAGGTGGAACAGGTAGATTAATTAATTAGATTCTGAAGGACGAATTTTTTTGTTAAAATAAAACGTGAACAAAGGTATACAGCACTATCTAGAACTCATCTTAAGTATCTAGAAGCTTCGAAATTCAATTTTTAGGTAAAACCATAACTGTTTTTGCTAAAACCTTAACTTAGAACATGGACGAAGAAAAAACCTCGAAAATTAGACTTTTAACAGACATTAAAAATTAAAATTTCTGTGCAACTTTCGCGACATTTTTTTTTTTTTCAAAGAGTTGTAATCAAAAATAAAACCCCTCTGTAAAATTTCATGAAGATGGATTGAGTAGTTCTTCTCGAGAAAAACGTGTTTAAAGAATGACGCACTTCGCTTAGTTCGACCGCAGAAGTTCTCAAGGCTGTATTTTCGAAACTACTGCTCGGATCAACTTGAAACTCGTAAACCCATGTAACCCCTTAAGAATCACGATATACCGATTTCATTCCTAATACATACTATATTATATGGCAATTTTTCTTCATGACTTCGCTAACCTGGAAACTTCAATGCTTACGTTTAAGGAGCATATTGAGAGATGTTATGTGGCTTCGAGCGAACGACTGTGGTTGAAAAGAAATGCAGCGCATCAAAATACCCCGAATCCACTGCACATCCTCCTTATTGAGTAGAACATGATATTTTGATATTTTTTGAATTTTTGAAGCAAAATTCGCTGAAAATAAGACAACAAATAATGCTCTTCGCTATGGTACCTGATAAAGATCAAAAAAATCGCATTGTCCAAATAACATAATCCAATGTTTGGTGTTATTGCTGTGAACCGCGGTGCTTAGTCCTTTGTGAGGCCATAGAAAACAGGAACTCCTGTGTTCGAACTTATAAATTAGCCAATACAAATTTCCATGGGCGCTTAATTTCTCCAGGTATGCGCTTCCAAGTATTCCAGTCTTGACCTCCTAAGCGCGGCACAGTCAAGAAGGAACACTAGATAGAGGCTACGCTTACTGAGGGCAAAAAGATCACTAGATCTATTGCGACAACGCATGTACCGGGGTTGGCCCAGCACTGACCAAGCTTGAGCGAAGCCCTGCTATTTAGTAGTAGAATACAAGCCCGTTCCCTTTCCACCGGTTGCAGCTCTAGAGTTCTTTTTCTTGCTAGCTCATTAGCTTTACAGTTTCTTGCGATTCCGCGGTAGTCTGGCACCTATACCAGCGTGGTTAAGCACTGACCAGCCCTGAGTGCACCGTTAATTTGTTCAAGGGTAGTATTGCCGCTCTGCTATCTGAGTGGATGGTCACATCTCTGAAGGAGGCCGCACTCAAGAGCAGAAATTCTCCTGCTACCTTAATGGCTGCATCCTCGGCATGGAAGTCAGGGAGTGTGAATTTGGAGTTGGTAGAGAACTCCTGACAGTAAACTCTTCCATCAATCGCGCTCTCAAACCTTGACCCACCCGTAAAGAAGTTCCCTGCTTCTCTCCTCCAAATTTTTCCCCCTTATAAGCAATGTTTTCTGAAATTCATTTCGATTCATTTTTTTAAACTACCACAAGTTGCTTTACTGTATCTCATAAAGTAATAGTTCGACAACTATCCAATTTGTCCACGTATCTTTTAAATAAAAGGACTGACTAAAAACCATATGACTTTAATATTAGTTGTGCCATCTATGTATCAACCTACGAACCTTTCAGTCCATCAGTAAAATTTCAAAATACTTCAATTCTTTTACATAAATATCAACCTGCCACTAACCAATTCTTCTACGCACTTATCTGACCAAAAATGTGGTCACCACCAATGGCTACTTTATAAATATTTTGACAAATTTTTTCACGCTTTTCGTTTCTAATTCTTTTGCTAATTTGTCAAATTTGCTTTTGTAATTTTATCGCTACATAGCAATCGCATTTTGCAAATTGTTTTGCGCACTTTGAGCTTCTAAGTGGCTCATGATTTATGTGCCAATAAATCTTACTTTAAGTATGCCACAACCCCCTGCCCGCCCTTTAAGTCGTTAAAAAGGCGTGAAAATGTTAAACAAAAAAAACCAGCTATTAACCGGGCATCACTCAGCACATGACATGACAGCGGCGCTCGATCTCTGGTGCGCAATCTGCCGATGGACGGACAGTCTCTTACAGCCGGATAAGTGCTAAGTCAATTACCAAAAAAGTGAAAATAAAAAAAATTTAACAAAAACTGAGCTTCCAACCATTTGTGAATTGGCCAAAGTGGCCGCTATGACCAAAACTAGTTGTTGTATTAAAGTAATGTTGTTTGTTTTGCTATCGAGTGTTGCATTACAAGCAAATAAATACTACCAATTGCCAAAATACACCCAAGCAACAACACACCAAAAAAACCAACGTGTGCAAATATTGAATACAAAATAATTTAAAAGAATTACCGCAAAACGTTTGCAGTACAAATCGTTTGTGCCACTGCCAACGACCCGCCAAATGTTGGTAGCCATCAGCCGACGTTTCTCGTTGCATCGCCTCTTCGTTGTGGAAACGTAGACGCTGCTGTGACATGTTTACAAATGGAATAGCAAAATATATGACAAATATCGAAGTTTGCGCATGTCAGCAATATATGTGTGTGTGTGTGTAATTTTTCAGTTTCATTTTACGAATTGACAGTTTGGCCGTACACTATTTGACAGCCAAATAATTTGGGCATAACATACCGTTCGCTTGTCCAAATGCCCATGCAACCGGCCATTTCGACAAGACCACACATTGTTTGATGTCGAATTTCTTAAGATTTCGCGAATTGCGTTCGGTAAAAATTTGCTTTTGAAAATATGCAGTTGCAAAAATATACCATACATACATATATGTATATGTTATAAACACCGAAGAAAAATTATTTCGTATTAGACACACACAACAATTGATGGACGGATTAGAGCATATTATTGAGGATTTGCCAACGGGGCAAAAATATTGCAAAATAGTCCACATATGTAGATCAGTTCTGACATGGGATTTAGAATATGCTGTTTTGTATAAATAAGCAAACATGCCTTATAAAGTTAAATATAGCTGATTGCAAAATTTGCAATTGAAATATTCTAAATTTTCGAATATAAAAAATGCAACAGTTATTGCAGAACGTTAGCTGGATTATAACATTTTTCGTGTGTTGGTGAAGTGCGATGTGGAAAAGTATAGTGTCACTTTTGGTCAACGGAGTTGGAAAGTGATGAAATATTAATTTTTTTTTATTCTTGAGAGTAATATTTTTTAATTATTGTTCCTCTATGTATTTGCAATGATTTTTCCACAGACTTATAATAAAATATCACCCAGATGAAATTCGAAAATTGTATTGAAATTAAAAAGAAATTGCTTTAACTCGAAATTCAATTTCCGAAGCACACAAAAGCTTATTATCGATAAATTAATAATCTAAATGCTTGCTTTAAATTAAATTCTATTTTCCAAAAAATACAAAAGATTTTATCGATACATTAATAAACGATAGATTAACTAAAAATCGATTTTATGTGCTTTAAATCGAATTCCAAATTTTGAAGCACACAAGCAATTTTCATAATCGAAAGATTAAAAAAATGGTTCAAAGCAAAATTAAATTTCTGAGTACCAAACAATTTTTATCGATAAATTAACAATCGGTATATTAAAAAGTGCTTCAAATCAAATTTTATTCTCAAAAGCACACAAAAAATTGTGTGACATTTAGAATCGATAGATCAAATTATTAATCGATTTAAAAAGTGGTTTAAATCGAGTTCCACCTTCTGAACACATAATAAATTTTTATCAATCCATTAATCAGGTAAAAATTTAAAAGTTTTTCAAATCGAGATCCAATTTCTGAAAGACCAACAACTTTTTATCGATAAACTAACAAACGATATATGTATTAAAAAGTCTAATTCCAGTTTTTAAAACATACAAAAGACTCAATCGAGTTCCACCTTCTGAACACATAATAAATTTTTATCAATCCAGTAATCAGGTAAAAATTGAAAAGTTTTTCAAATTGAGATCCAATTTCTGAAAGACCAAAAACTTTTTATCGATAAATTAACAAACGATATATGTATTAAAAAGTCTAATTCCAGTTTTTAAAACATACAAAAGACTTTTATCGCTAAATTACAAATCGATAGATTATATTAATAATCGATTTCAAAAGTACTTTAAATCTAATTTAAAAATCGATAGATTATATTAATAATCGAATTCAAAAGTACTTTAAATCGAATTCCCACTTCTGAAGCACATAAGAAAATTTTATTGATAAATTAATAACCGAAAAATTACAAAGTTCTTCAAACTGAAATCCAATTTTTAAAGTACAAAAAATTTATCAATAAATGTATAATCGATATATGAATATTCTATTACATAAACGTGCAAAATATTTCTGCCGCGAATTTAGGAATCGACAGGTTAAATTAGTAATCCATTTTAAAAGTGCTGTAAATCGAAGTCTAATTTCTGAAGCACTTAAGAAATTTTTATTGGTAAATTAAAAGTTGCTTCAAACCGAAAACCAAGTTTTTTAACCATTCTTTAATAATCGATAGATTATAAAAGTGCGTCAAATCGAATTATATTCTTTTAAACATACAAAACATTTTTACCGGTAAATTAAGAATCAGTAGTTTAAGTAATAATCGATTTAAATCTGAATCACATAAGAAATTTTTATCCACAAATTAATAATCGACTAGTTTAGAAGTGCTTAAAATCGAATTTCAGAACATAGAATACATAGATTTTTTATCGATAAATTAACAATCTATGGATTAAATAAATCGATTTAAAAAGCACAAAGACATATTTATCGATAAATTAAACATCAGAAGTTAACAAATGCGTTGTAATTCAGTTTCTGAAGTGCCAAAATTTTATCGATAAATTAATAATCGATATAGTAAAAAAGTGCTTTAAATCAAATTCCACCTTATAATATTTTCTTGGATAAATGAAGAATCGATATATTAAATTTAAAATCGATTTAAAGAGTTAAGATATAAGTTGACCAGACGCGCTCAAATTTCGATTTTAATGTTTAACATCGGTGATGATACGTCGATAATAGTAATTTTTGAAATTTCGATAAAGTTTTTGTACGATATTTTCCGTACCAAAAATTAACTGTATGTGAAGTAGACCTACTACAAAATAGAAATTCTACAGATATAAGCGATTAATAACAGTATTACAAAGTCTACGATTCTCAAGTTTACGCCATGGGAAAATGTGAATGGGACTGAAAAGCATGGCTGTAAGAAGTTTTAGTATTATACGATGAACGCCAATAGCATAGATCCTATCTACTACATAATCTTATTAATATCTTCAATTGCATTCTACAGAGTGGGTCTAGATACATACCAAACAACTATTGGTATGTATATGACCGCCTCCAAATCTCAAACATTTCTTTGGAGTAGTGATGAAAACGGAAAACGAAAAACCTCATGAAATTACCCATATATATTGTGAGTTTGACTTACTTGAATTTTCACATCCAAAGGTGAGAAGGACGATTTTTTCTATTTATCAACCATCCAACCTAAACTAGACATATTGCCCTGTCGAAAATAATTTGAAATCTTACTAGGATTCTCACAAATATTTTGACAAGGGGACAATTTAACAGATGGGAAGAAAAGTACCAATCAAACCTTTTTCGGACCGCGAAAAAAATTTGGTAACAAATATCTATTGTAAAATATATTATCGCTTTAAATTATTAAATATTGCATTACATTGTAGACTACAACTAATGATAGTTAATGTAATATACATAATGAAAACATCCCAAATATGAAATGAAACCAAGAGCTTTGTCCAACCCCTCACGTTTTATAAACCCATGTTTAAAATCCTGCCTCAATCGAATATACCCAAATCATCGAAACGTTTGACAGCATAACGCAATGTTTCTGTGGTCCTTGGATTTGAGGAGAACATTTGTTGTACTTTTTTGCGTGCAAATTCCTGATTACTCAAAGCCTCAATACTGTTATCGTAAGAGTCCTCTTTGCGCATCGCCACCATCGGCAAGAAAGCATACGACGAGAAAAAGCCATACAATTCGCGTGCGCGGATCTCAATTTCGATGTCGTGCAGTGTCGGTATGTGTTCGTAGTGCATGCGTTCCAGCGAGGTCCGCAACGCTTCATAGTAGGTACGTACGAGAAAGTCGCGTCGATTAACCAACACATCCAGCTGAACGCTGCTGTTCAGAAAGAAGTTAATGTCGCAACCGGGACTGCCAAAGAAGCTGTTTTGGAAATCGAGCTGTCAAGCGTAAACAAAATTTAAATTATTTATATAAATCTTTTTGTAATGTTTCGCTGGAAACTTACGAATATTGCATCTATGGGCTTAGTTGCATTCTTCTCATCATATTTGTACATGAAATTGTTCACCCACAAATCTCCATGATTAAGCACAGTTATTTCGCCTGGTTTCGGTTGTCCGGTTATCACGAGGTTCTCTTTAATATTATCGCAATGTCGATGTAATTTAACAGCTATCGCCTCATAGCCTGGCCACTTGGCCACGACTTCGGCGAGTGTGCGCAGTTGAAGTGACATGAAATGGATAAAACGCTCATTGGTCCGTATATAGTGTTCGTCCAGCATGCCGGTGGTGAAGTGTTCACGAACGCTGGGATCCTAAGGTGGGGCGAACAAGTTTAAAATGTTATTTAGTAGGGATACAAAGAATAATCTATTGTTTCTATTTATAAAAGTTAGTTCTGTCGATCTCTGCTCAAAATGTATATAAAACGCAATTAAGTTACGCTTCTTATAGATATACATACATATGTATGTATGTATAAATAGGTCTTCCAATTATTGTCAACAATGAATTCACAATGTTTTCTTTTTCGAGCTTATCGCACCGTTTAAGTCACAATACAACGTTCCAAGTGCAATAGATAATACGGTATTCGAAGAAAAACATAATTTACAATCTTATCGATAAGCGAAGTGCATATATATACTTATATGCGAATGCTAGAAATTACGTGAAGTACCAACCTTCTCCATTAAAACCATAGAAGTCGCATGAAATTTGCCCAATTTTTGCAATATAATCACGCAGTGTTCCTCGTCGAGCCCATTTTGACGACTAGCCAGTTTATAGCCATACTGCGTGAGGTCATCGAATACTATTGTCTGTATAGGTTCCCGCGTGGTGTAGAAACATCTGAAAAAGGTCAAAGTTGTTAAAAGTAATTATTTCTCTACTTAAAATCCGTAAGGTAACATAGGACGATGGAGCTATGTGTAAAAGTTCACGCACGTGAAGAAAGTTCTCTGAGCGCCACTCACTTAGGAGTGGCCAGAAACAATTATTTTACAACTATTGGTCTTAAACAAAGTTTCCTCTGGGTAGTCAAATCACGTTCGTTAGAATGCAAGCTAAGTGAGAAGGCAAATCATCCCTCCCCAGGGTTGTGAGCTAGGTTTGGAACACGCCACGGAAAAAAAACGTTGAATGTAAAGGGAACAAGAGCCTTCGCTGTTGTCAACTCGGCTATAACCGAGTCTACGCCAGTACAGAAAGAAGAAGAAGGTGACATTATCCGTGAAATTAATAATCGAAACATGTGAAGGCTCTTTCAGCTTCGGTGCAGCCGAAGTTAATGTTTTTATACATTTGCAACATGTTGCTAGAGAGTATAATAGTTGCGTTCACCTAACGATTGTTCGTATCATTTAGAACTACTCGGGATAGATATAAAGTTATATGTAAAAATATGTATTTTAATGCAACTTGGTACACGTGTTTCTTGGAAAAAAGTGAGCACGAGTTTGCAAATCCGTAATCGGACCATGGCCACACCCACGAAACGACATTAAACGAAAACTGGTGTACTTCAAAATCGTAGGTAATTTGGTCTATCTTGGAACCAGTTTTAACAGCAACGACAATGTCAGTCTCGAAATCCAACGCGGAATAACTCGTGGCAACAGGTGCTACTTCCGATTGAGAAGTAAAGTCATCTCTGGAGGAACAATGACCAAACTCTACAAGTCATGTTGGGCACGACGAATATCGCAATCGATGTAACGATGAGCTGTATAAGATACACGACGATATTGACATAGTTCAGCGACAAAAGACAACGGCAACCCTGGCAAGGTCATGTCGTCCGAGTGGACGAAAATATTCGACGCAGTACCCGCCGGAGGAAGCAGAGGAAGAATAACACTTCCACTCCTTCGGAAACCCAGGCTTCGCTGGAGCCGGTATCAAAAATAGAAGATGAGCGTGACACCGCCCTCATCTTAGTGAAAAGCCATAAATCAGGACCTATATCACCGAATCGATCAAATTTGGTATTTAATTCCCATATAACCCAATTTTAAATCAATCAAACACCAATGAATGTATCGAGATAAAACTTTGCGCGCGGAGTGCGCTTAGAGTGAGCCACTTTATGCCTAAAAAGTTTCCAAATCGGGCCGAAATTATATAAAAGGCTCCAGGTATCGCATATGTCGATCAAAGGTCCAATTGTGAACTTTTATCGAAAATATCGGTAGCCCCATTAGACTGAAATCTTCGCTCACTTAGCTCTTTGGAGCTTGGCTCTCGCTTACTTGTTCAAGGGGTTACATGGGTTTGCGAGTTTCCAAAAATTTATTTTTTTATTATCTTATTAAATCATCTAGAGTATTGTCCTAAATTTTCAAGTTGATCCGAGAAATAGTGTTAGAATACAGCTTTGAGAACTTGTGTGCTCGATGCTAGCTAGTCTAAGTACGTGTTTTTGAAGTCGGTTTGCAAGATTTCTCGAGGCCTAACCAACTGATCTTGATGAAATTTTACACAGGTCTTTGAGATACAATTTTTAAAAACTTGGACGAAGGATTGTTTTTCGATTACAACTATTAAAAAAAAAGGTCGCAAAACTTTCACTGCAATTTTCATTTTTTTTAGATAATCCTTTTGTGAAACTTTATGTCCTAGGAGACTACAAATTTATTATTTCCATACAGAAAAATCAAACCAGAAACCTCACAAACATGATGTATGAAAAGTTCTGGTTTGATTCCACATAACACTCAGGTTTGCAGGCGTTCGAGAGAATGATTATCCTTGTAATTTGCTGAGTCCTACAATTTCCAGCTAATTTCACTATTTTCAAAATTCCATAATTTTTAGAGTCAGCCGCTAAAAAAAACAACAAGATCTCTTTGATAGAACTTCTCCAGATTACTGCTTGAGTAAATACAACCAACTCCCGAACTAATAGCCTTACTCACCTTGGCCCAAATTTGGCACCATCGCCAATTAATACTTCCAATCGACCGAGCACGTCAAAATAGAAAATTTTCTCACGCAAATATACCGCTAATTCCTCCAGAAACTGTGTGGCCGGTGTTATAGCAATACTCTTCACAATCAACGCTAATTCTTCGTCCAACTGACGTTTACTACTCCTATACAAAGCTTTGGCACGATATATTTTACTGCAATAATTCTCACCGCCACCATTCGATTCGGCGAATATGATTTTCTTTATATCGACACGCATATCGCGCAGCCCATCCTCTAAGGCGGTTTTGAAGAATTGCTCATTTAAATACTGTGGTGGCTCATTTTTCGTTTCTAATTTCATCCTGTTAACACTACGTCCTTTAGTCCTTATCAATTGTCTATTACTATTAAATCCTCTCAGCTAAAAATATTTGTATTCCCGATTACACGTTATACGCGATATTTGACTACTTGCGAAACGGTTCGAGCTAGTATGGCAATTATATGGGAACTGTGATCGATATGAGGTGCATACTTCTAAATATAAGCTCGGACTTAGCAACTTTGGCAATCTGGTCTTATCTAAGAAATGTGCAGCAGCTAACGGTATGCAGTGAACGTCAGCGGCGTCGCGACACTCAATGTGGCATTGTGCTTTCAGCGAACCATAGTTGCCGTGCTGGAACAGCGAGAGCGCACCCATATAGACATATACATTTGTAGATACAGATATTGTAATCAACACCCACCGGTGTCGCGACAGACAAAAATGAAGCGTCCATTTCTTGGCCTCGTAGATAGCGCGGCATTATCTTTCAAGTGATTGCGTCGTATATTACAAATTTGCAAAACAGACTGGGATTTGTAGGTAAATTCGTTGTAGGTGTGTGCTAAGAAAATAACTTATTTTTTGCTTTCATAGCCTAGATGCTCTACTAATGTTTTTTCTCCAGCTTTCTGTTCTATATAATCTTCTTTTCCTTCCGATAAAGAGAGAGTTCCTCAAAATTGTAGATAAGCGTGAATCGCGCTGTTTCCGAAAATCTTTCTTTTTTGATACGCTGCCTGAGAGATCGTTATTCTAAATGCTTCAGTATACCGGAACATTAGGGTTTCCGTAATTATTTTCTTTTATTTCTAATGATAAAATTAAAGTATATCTAATTTTATTAGAGACTTCAACAAGTTTCAAAGTCGGACTTATTGCGTACATTGACCTTCCGATCTTTGCATGTTTTTGTAATTAAATACTACTTGATTCCACTTACCTGCAGTAAAATCTTATAATTACTTCTTCTTCAATTCCAAGTGTAGTCAGGTCTTATTCCACCTGGTCCTTCCAACGGAGTGGAGGTCTTCCTCTTTCTCAGCTTCCCCCGACAGGTACGGCGTCGAATACCCATAGAGCTTTAGTGTATATACCAAAGTAGTATCCGTTGGCAAGAGTTACACTGCGTTGGATTTCGAAGCTGACGTTGTTGTTTGTGTTAATGCTGGTTCCAAGGTAGACGAAATTATCTACGACGTCGAAGTTATGAAGAATTAAGAACCCTTTTTTTATCATTATATTCCCATAATTGTTTTTTATGTTGAAGTATTATTGAGTATAATGGGAACCTTAGTCGGCAGTTTAAAATCAATGCTTTTAAAATACATTGTTGATACGATTGGTTCCATTTACAGCCTCAAGGAACATGCTAATCTTCAAAAGCATCAAACATAATTAAAAACATATTTCAAGCGGGCATGAGACACATAATTTTTTAAATTAATTAATTTTGTCAGTCATTAGCAGCTTTTCTTAATTGCAAATTCACTTGATCTAGCCTGACGATGACCTTGGAAGTACAAACGCCAATAACATTAATTAAATCTGTACTAAACAAATTTAAATATATAGAAGTATATTTCAAGAGATATTTGTATATATTCGTAATAATTTGGCGTGCCAATTTTTGTTCCAAAATATTTAAATACATACTAACATATAGAGCGAAAAGACCATAAAGATTACAAATCTCATTTCTGCTCTCACACTTGAGTGAGTTCTAGTATTCTCCTAAATGCTTGAGTGCAAGTAGCTTAGTAGTATATATGTTATACGTTATATAACAGTTTTTTGAATGACTTTAGTAATTTTAGATAATTTCATCCTTTAATAAATAAATCTTATAGATAAGCATCCAAGACTATTTTCGGAGAAGCCATTGGAAAAATAAAGTTTCCATATTAACCTAAAAATAAAGTTCAACTGAATATGATTATATATATGTATGAATTACCACTTACCAATCGGATATACAATGTATTAAACTATATACATACATAGTAAATATTCACTTTTATTATCTTTTCAATATTTTATTGTTCTAGATCGAGTTCGCGTAACTCAGTTAAGTGGCTATAAGCTACTAGAAAGTTCACTTACATTTTATTAATCATATCTACTTCATATATGTAAATAAAATATGAGTACATATTAAATAATGCAAATATTTACGCGTAAAAGTAAATAAGACACTTATGAAATACCATAACTATCGCATAAGTATGACTAAAGGTCAATTGCTTTAGTAAACTGTCTGAGCCCACAGACTGCGCAGTGCGTATTGGACCATTTCAAACCGACATATGCCTGAGCCATTTATAACTGGTGTTTTTTTTAACTATTTATTAAATGAAATATCCTTGGAAATACCCTAAAAAAATTCCCTGAAAATTTTAACCCTGTAAAAATTTTCCATAGAAATCGTGATTTTTTAACTTTAAATTCCTACAGCTCAGAGGTATTTTATGGCATCGCTTTGACTATTTCACTGTCCATTGCGGCAAAGTCGTAACTCACATCGGCGAGGTAGTATGGCGCTATAAACTTGAATTTTCCACGAAATTCGCATTCCTGGGTATATATCTCGTAATTGACAAGAACTATAGAAAAAATGTATATGACAAACTTGTAGCAAATTTGTATTTGAACTGTGTCTCAGGAAATGGTTTTTTTTGGTTTAGGTTGTACTGTCATAATATCACTCAGCAGGTCAAGGATTCAAACTGTGATCCCTAGATAATAGATATTTCTGTCCTAGAAAATTATATTAAAAAAACCCATAGAAATTCTAGTTAGACCCCAATCTCGTAGATACCTCAAGTTGTCGATTTAATTTTTTATTATTTTTGTTCTCCACAAAAGGTATGAGAAACTTCGCGAATAATCGGAACAGTGTTATAAGCAACAATAATACACATATTTTTGAACAGAGGGGGCCACCTTGGCCATTTCCATACAGCTTATACAATTCATGTGAAATTTGTTCCTCTCGAAAACAATTGCCGTCAACGTCGGACTTGTAGTTTTGCTTGGATCGTGCAAGCCTGTGGATTTTCTTCGTCTTCTTTATTGGCGTAGGCCGAGGTCTCGCTTTTTGGTGCCAATTGGAGATTCCTAGTGTAGCCAGGTCCTTTTCCACATGGTCTTTCCACCGGAGTGAAGCTTCCCTGTCGGGTTCTGCGTCGAATACTCTCAAAATTGGACTGTTTTTATCCATTCGGACGACATGACCTGGCTAGCATAGCCGTTGTCTCTTGATCCGCTGAACTATGTCAACGTCGTCAGATATCTCGTACAGCTCATCGTTTCATTTGCCGTTGCCAATGGAAACTCGTAACGCCGACTAATCAGATGTTGTTATCGTCCATGCTTCCGCACCATATATTAAGACGAGGATGATGACTGACTTGTAGAATTTGGTTTTTGTCCTTCGAGGGAGGACTTTATAAATAGAGGACTGCCTTACACATTTGCTGACAGATAAAAGATTTTTATGTAAAACTTTTTCTTCCCCAAAGACAATGGCTGTCAAAGCCATGTTTAGCCTACTCGGATTTGTAGTTTTGCCTAGATGACTTCTTGGTGTAAGCGGTCATGTCCGTGGGTTTTAAATAAACGGAAAAATTGCAATATCGGTGCGGTGATATCATTTATTGCTTAATCATCTTCTGATAGCAGGGACAAATACAATTTTGTTGTAAACTGATAATTATTTAATAATTGCAATATTTGCAATGTTGAAACCCCTTTATGATGTCTTATTAGATTTGCCTACAATCTAATTGAATATAAAAAAATACAAAACTCACACATTAATTACAGTCATATCTATTAATGGGTGCTATACTTGAACCACAAGCAAGCTTACATGCAATTTAATATACAGCATTACCCCATTAAATACAGTTATTAAATATTTAAAGCTCTGATTATTTTATTGTCTCTGAATTGTGCCTATAACGGCATGCCGTTGCCCATTTCAAAGAAGCAGTTAAGCACCGCGGAGAAATGAGCATATTACATATACTATATATGCTTATATTTATATGCATTTTGCTTTCTATGACTTATTTTCTTTCTACAGTTACTTTAGTTCAACACACATACATACAAACAAGTGCTTAGACATGTCAAATAAATAGGTCTTTCAAACGCCTCATTTATGCGCAGACATACATATGTAATAGGTAAGGTCAGATTTGTGGTAATGAAGGCATAATAGTCGGAGAATGGAAAACCCTGGCGCAATCTTCCGCACAATCGTTACGCTTCTCTAAAGATATACATATGCATAATACTAATTATATGCGTATTCATATGTATGCATGCCTTAAAGACAAGTTACAAGCATATAATTACTATATGCCTATATACATTTGAATATGTGCAGGTTTGATGTAGTAAACAGTTGCACTCATCATAAGTGGGTCAGTTAACTGTATCAGCAACCTTAAGTGGCAAACTGTTTTCAAGTTGACTGCGTTTATAAGTCAAAATAGTCTACGAGTTTCAGTGGTTCCTAAGGCATTACTGTATGCCTAAAATTACAATATATTATGGAGTAAATGGTGTTTTCTTAGACATGTGCTTTTCAATAAGAAAAGTAATGTATATAATGGGTCGTCCAAGTAGAGGTATTTTTTTAAAGAGCCTTTTTTTGACAAAACACGCCTGAGTCGTGTCAAGCTGTCATGTTACTTTTGTTCAGTATAGCTTGGCATTTCATAATGGAAAGACTTATGCCTGATCAACGTTTACAAATCGTTTAACTTTATTGCGAAAATTCACGTTCTGTAAATAATGTGTTTCGCCCGCTTGGCTCAACTTATGATGAACATAATCGACCTACTGAGAGTATTATTCGCAATATCTTTACCCATCTTGAAACACAGCACTCATTATTGGATAATATTCGACCGAATAGACTACGTCCAACAAGCAGTGAAGAAAATATAACAGCCGTGGCTGAGAGTATACACGAAGACCGTCGCTAGTCAATACTCGGCCGTTCGAAGCAGCTCATACTGACGTTTGAAACGACTTGGTGCATTTTACGTCGAGTATCTTAAAAAGTTCCAAGAAGATCCCACGTTCGAGCCAGTTTTCGACCACTTTTGCAGCGCCTAATATTTTTTTCCGTTAATCGTTTCGGGCCTATCTGCGTAGACAATCCCCATTAAAACTAATCCAGCGATGTTTAGTCGCACGTTCTTGGAGGCCACTCGATAGAATGCGTTCATTCAAGTGAAGCGTGAAGCGATCACCAAAAGTGTATTGATTGTTTCAGTTTCTGTATTGCATGTAGCGTCGTCTTGTTGAAACCAAAGCACGTCCACATAAACATTCTCCAATTCAGGAGCGAAGAAGTCATGGCTCTTTAGCGTTCCTTATTGAGTGTAAGTGTCATTTTCGCAGAAATATGAACTAATGTTTTCCTTTGCTCATAGAGCGCACCAAATAGTGGTGAATATAACGTTGACTCAGCATAGACTATTTCATTAACTTTTTCGATTTTATATTCATTATCAGAGGTAGATAGACCACTCGCATGAGGCTAGTTTTCGATGAATTCAAGAATCATAGATTCCCCAAAACACTTCTGTTCATAGCATTTTCCGCGTCCATTAGAAAGTCAAATTTTCAAGCAAACTCGTTGTTAAATTTTTCATGGTAAAAATCGCCGGAAAAACTTTTCGCTTCATTAGGAAATGCATGCGAAACATATAGTACACTAATTGACATATGGAGATAGGTCTTCAAACGATCATAAAACAAGTTGTATCAATCTAAGAAAAATTCTCTGACCAGATCCGACCAGTTCGAATCCAATTTGATTTCAAAATCTGAAGGAGTAATAGTTTCGGAAATACAGCTTTGAGAACTTGTGCGCTCGAGGCTTGCTAGGCTAAGTGCGATGTCTTTAAACGCGCTTTTCTCGAAACTGTGTTTTTGAAGTCGGTTAGCAAGATTTCTCGAGAACTACCCAACTGATCTCCATGAAATTTTTTCGATTACAACTATTTGAAAAAAAAAAATTTTGCTAATTTTCACTGATATTTCGTTGTTTTTTTTTTTTTGTAAAAATGTCTGCCAAAAACACAATTTTCTGTGTTTTCCTTCTTCCAAATTCTAAGTAAAGGTTTTAACTAAAATCGGTACTTTTTCACTTTCAAGAATCCTGCCAAGGCGGGCACATCTTTTTCCGAGATGTCACCGGAAGTGGCGTCGTAATGGCCGAGTTTAAAATATTTTTTTTTTCCAAAACTTTTTTTTCAGATTTATGTTTTTTATAGTGTATATTTGTAACAAAAATTAAATATTTAATTTTTTATATGAGAAAAAAATGTTGAAAAAGGCTGTTTCTTACCATAAGAAACCTAGATAACCCTTTAACAAATATTTATTTCTCAAATCATTTTTAAATTAAATAATTTTTGGAAGGTTTTTAAAGTTTTAAAAATTTTTTTAAATTAAATAATTTTTTAAGAACTAAATTTTTGAAAACTTCAAAAATAAAGTCCCCACATTTTTGATGATAATTATCAACTACATTTGAATTTTTCTAATTCCTAATCTGGACTGAGACTGAGATTAAAAAAGTTATATTTAAATAAATATATGAGACAAAAAGGAGTAAAAAGTTCACAAAATAGTTTTGCATTTAAGCTAGAGAGTCCACATATGGTCATGTACCTCTTCAGTCTCTTTAATTTTTTTCATTGACAACTCTGCCAACAGAGCTCACATGATGGCATAACCTTGTTGCAATATTTATTTATTTGTTGTATGTCAATATATGCTGGCAATGGAGGAAAATAAAGATGTCAATGATTTTGAAGATATTCAAGATTCTAAAAAGAAGCGTTGCCATGGGGCTCGAATGACAGTGCGTTACCTGATGATGACTTTATGTTTCAGATGAAGAACGTAGTTTTTTTTATATTATTTTTTTTTTAATTTAATTCTTCAATGTTATTAATTCAATTCATTTAATTTTTTTTTATTATTTAATTTTTGGCTTTTAATCATTTTTTTTATACCCTGAACAGGGTATATTAAGTTTGTTCAAGTTAGTAACACCTAGAAAGAAGCATCGGAGACCCTATAAAGTATATACATATATAAATGATCGGTATGTTGAGCTGAGTCGATTTAGCCATGTCCGTCCGTCTGTCTGTCTGTCTGTCTTTCTGTATATACGAACTAGTCCCTCAGCAACGTAATTTTCTCTTTAAGAAGCTGCTCATTTGCCGGAACTGCCGATATCGGACCACTATAACATATAGCTGACATACAAACTGAACGATCGGAATCAAATTCTTGTATGGAAAACTTTTGCATTTGACAAGATATATTCACGAAATTTGGTATAGATTATTTTCTAAGACAAGAATATAATCCCCGAAGAAATTGTTCAGATCGGCGTACTGTAGCATACAGCTGCCATACAAACCGAACAATCCGAATCAAGGGCTTGTGTGGAAAGCTTACGCATTTGACGTGGTATATTCACGAAATTTTACACGGATTATAGTTACTAACCGAAATGCACCTGTGCAGGGTATATTAGCTTCGATGCAGCCGAAGTTAACGTTTTTTCTTGTTTTCATTTTATTTTGTCTTTTAATTTTTTAATTTAATTTAGTTTTAATTTTACTTTGTTTTATTTATTTTTTTGTTGTATTTAATTTTTTTTTTATTTAATTTTAATTAATTTAATTTAATTTAATTTAATTTTATTTTATTTTATTTTTATTTTATTTCCTTTTATTTCTTTCTTTTTATTATTTACCTTAGAATATTTGACGCAAATGGCTAAACAACAACTGCAATATTTATGCGCACACAAAGCAATATTAACTTACATACGAACATACATACATACAACTAGCTAAATAGATAAAGTGCTGCTGTTGCAATGAACAGTTTCAATGGGTGAGCACTCAATGCAACGCAAACAAACAACAAATAATCCAGCGGAAAACGGGCAACGGACATGGGCGGCATATTCAAATGCAAAGTGCAAAAATAGGAAAAAAAAATAAAATATAATAATGACAATAAAGCTCAGAGTCCACATGCACTACACACATAAATCAACTGACAACAGAAGGAAAAAAATCGGAAAATCAAAGACCGGTAATTTAGCGCATGTGCCGTAGCAATTATTCAGACTTCTAATGAGTACACATGCCTACTGATGTCTGTGCGCATGTGCATAGGCAGTTATTGTGCTTGAAATATTCATTCAAATTTTTAAATGCCGCAACAATAAGTACGCACTTCTGTTGATTTGTCTGTTTGGAATGGCAAATGAATGAGTTGCGAACAAATAATGCTGAATTGAATTGACATAAAAACGCACTTTACAACTCATACTCGTAGAATTGCTGCATAGTAATAACTAGTCATGGCTTTTGACTAAAAATGCATATTTGTTGCATCTATATAATCTTCCACGCAGTATAATTATGTTTTGTGCTTTGGTAATTACTATATTAACAACAATTCGTCTTTATGCAAATCATTCGCAGAAAAAATTATAATTTTTTTTCCAATCAATTGTTTAGTTGTGACCGCTGAGACAGCGGAGCGACTTTGAGACTCAAAATATGACAACAAAATTAGCCGTTAGATGCAGGCATTTTTTTGGGATATTTTCTTGGGAAGTTTTTGTCATTATTAGCTGGAGAGCATCAACAAAAGCACAATAATCGAAATAGAATTAACGATAAAGTCACGTTGTTCTTTTTTTTTAGCGCGTTTGACAGAAAAATATTATACTATAGTTTGTGATATCATAATTGAAAGCACAGAAATGTTATTTAAGAATAGGGTAAGAGCGTCAAGCTTTTCTCTAGGTATTTTCCTTCTTTTCTGTGTTCGTTTGGGTGTTAGCGGGCAAGTTTCAAATCAATTTCGAACAGTTGTTATAACAGAAGCCTTCTCTTTTCAGTTTTCGTTCAGATGTTTCAAGTTATCTTTAAAGATGGAATGCAAGAATATGATTTCTAAAATAATTAGACAGTTATATATCTACATACTACAATTTCAAGTAAATATATTCAACACATTTTCTTATTATTTTCATTCTAGGTAGACGTTTCTTCAGAAGTTAAACATATTCTAACGTAAGTGAATTTAATTTTTCTTATTATCTTACTTAGCAGTTATTTATTAGTTTTGATCAAATAATACTAAAAGTTTTCGTACTTCTGCAGTGGCTCTATTGCTCGGTTCTAACGCTAATATATTGTATATAATTAAGGATCATACTACCAACGATATATGTTTATACAAATATTTGGAAAGTCCATTTTCATTTGGCAGTGATACTTTAATAATTTTGATAATGAATTTAATTTATATGGCGGAAAATCAAACGTTAGAATAAGTACGTCATTTCCGATACAAAACCCAATTTTCTTTTACCCGAATGGGATGGCTTTCAAAAGCCTTAGGGAATTTTAATTATTTCGACTCATTTTTGTGAAGTTAGTGGACATTATAATGGAAAAATGTAATTTTTTCCGACCAAAAAAGCGTAATCACGAGTTACTTTTGACATGATTTGAAAGAGTCTTTTAATTGAAGATCCAAAATAACCCTACTAACCATGTTTCAATTCATGAAGATATCTTAAAAAACTAAATGAAAGCCTGCCGATTCGCATTTTCGTCATACAAATGTATAACTTTCCAAATGTTGCGTATACGACACGCTGTGATGTTAGAATATTGGCCAACTAATAAAAATAAATTATTACAAAATGTTTCGATCGAACTTTATAGTTAAAGAATGATCCTAATGGAGTAAACTACCACAGAGGGCGATTTTCAGCAGATTTAAAATGCCTCTCACTATTGAAAAATCATTGTCCATACCATATTTTTAAATTTTTTGTGGCCACTCTAATAGACTTATTCAATTAAAGCTTACTCCTTGTCGCATACTTTTCCGATGTCCGATGAGATATCAAATTACCAAATGATTCCGAAATAAATTTTTTGATTTTGTATTTAACCAACGCCAAGCAACAATAAGTTCACGACCACCTGAGAATTTCCGCAACCAAAAATAACTGATTTGTTGGTGTTGTTATTTTTTATTTGCGGTCAAATGTAGCACGCAAATGGTCTGAAGCAATGAAACACAGCAAGCGGCAACCAAAAATGCAAAGAAAATTTTGTAGCATTTTTTACGAACATTTTTTGTTTTTGTTTTTGCATGTAACCGACGAAAAGTGCAATAACAATTGTGAAAAAATGTTATTCATTGACCATTTGCAGGCAAAGCCTCGTAAAAACTGTCAACGCCACAAATCCGTTGCATTCGGTTGCCGGCGGAGAGGCGTGCGGTCACAGGGTGAGCACACGAGTTCGTACACAAATGCCAAATCGTTGATACCGTAACAAAAGTGGCCACGAAGCCAAAGTAACCAAGCTTTTGGCCCCAAAACCAACAACAACAAAGCAAAGCAAAGCARAAACTAACCGAATTCAGTGGAGCTGCATTCGTTCTGTTCGTTTTGCCGCGAGGCGTGTTGAGTGCGAAAATGTCACTGCTGCAATAACTGTAAACCCCCAGCAGCGCAACAAAAACCAAAGGCCGGCAGCGCTCAAAGCAACGGCAATTGAATGCGAAGCGTACTTCCAGCCAATAAATCAAATAAATCAAGTTGCTTGTAATTTGGCCAAGCACCAGCGGAGGCATGGTAGCGTGAGACGTGTGCCCGCGCAACCACAAAGCAATAAAGATCATAGAAAAATAGCGAATTTGTGAAAATTTAATTTGGTTAAACATTTAAAACGTTTCTGGCCAAATGCGGCAGCCGCCGGCTATTGTGGTGGCAAATATTGCCAAAAATACTTTAATGAATTAGTGCTGCGCCGCGGTTATGTTCTGGCTACCGTTGTTCGACTACCGCTGAGAATGTTATTTCTGTAATTTTAGTTGTTCTACGCTTTTTTTGTCTAATGCAGCTGCTATGTTATTTTGTTTTACACAATCGTTGAATTTCAATTTGGGTATTTAGATTTAGTTGTGGTATGACTGATATTTACAGTTATCCGGTGGGAGCTAAGAAATACGTTTGAAGTGAAAAATGCTGGACAAACTTGGAATAATAAAAATATTTAATTTAAGAATTCTCACATACTTTGACTTCATACTGGATCACTTCGATCATGGAGTTGCCAAAGCAAAACTGTGGCCGCTCCTTCTCTGCCCATATACCGGCGAGGGAATTGTGGGTGGTAAGAAGTCGTTTTAGGAAAAAATCTTTACGGATGATTCAAACCTTTGGGAAAAGGTTGGGTATGGTGAGCTCTCTATCAACTCCAATTTCAGACTTCCTGACTATTGTGGTGTTTCCCAAGCCGAGGTTGCAGCCATTAAGGTAGCAGTGGATTTACTGTTCCGGAGGGCAGCCTCCTTCAGAGGCGTGACGATCCATTCAGATAGATTTGAAATCATTTGCTTCAAGGCTTCGCGAATGCTTGGCCAGCGCTGGGTCACTATCCGTACATTCGCTATCGCAAAAGCCTTTTGAGAATTTAAAAGCTTTTAAACATTCACTAAACCATTTGAGTTTCAATTAAATTAAACACTTGCCGAATGTGTACATGTTCACTTGAAGTCGTTGCTAAGCTCACAAGTGCAAAACCCTTTATGTAATTGCAGCAATTATGACACTTCATTATCTTTTACAACACTTCAGCTGTTATAACCCGAACGTGACTTTATGGGCATTATAACTTTAATAATTTTCTGTACTAACAAGAGATAGACAAATTAAATTTGAACTTGAATTTGACAAACTGCGCATTTAAGTGCAACAAATTTCGGAAAAAATCACGTAAAAAGCATGCAAAAGTGTGACACTTTTTATGGCAAACACATGTGTGACCGATATTTATGGCAAAGCTAATCGGTAAAGATTTATATAATCAGGTTTGCGCCTTATAAACTGCATTTATTATTAATTTTCTGACAATTTTTGTTGCAATTCTGCATAATGTGTATGAAGTGAGACATTAACCGTAGCAACTAGTTGCAACCATAAATTTGACAAGACAATTATTGATCATTTGTGCAGGTATTGACAGCTAATAGCCGATAGTTGATATATTGAGCTTACAGCAAACTGATTACTTTTAGCGGTTGATAATAGAAAGATCACGGTGTCAGCGGAAAGAGCTTTAACTGATAAGGAAGTTATTATTTAAGAGGGAGCGGACCGACATAAATTAAACTATACATTTTGTTTGTTACCAAAGATTTGAACTCGCAACCAACTGTTTAAGACTCAACCACTATTGCACTGCGACAAATGTTCTATTTTTCCCTCTCTTACATCACATATGAACACAATGGCCAAGCACTCTGAACAATTCCAGGAATCTGATATGAGCCTTGGCCACATAGATGGATCCAAAAGCCTTGAGCCTGCTTCTACAAATTAGGGAACAACCCAGAATCAAGTGTTCAATTTCCGGTACCATTTCGCAAAGCTGGCAGTTTGCGCAAGAAGCTATGCCCATATTGGAGAAGTTTTTCTTGAGCCTATATGACAAGCAGAAAGTTAATCATAACTCTAAACTTTGCTAGGTTGTAAACTCAAAATAACAGCTTGACGTGGCGCATTCCTGTTGCCTGCAGTCAGTGCCACTCTCTCCCCATTCTTTTCTCCATGTGGAGCAACTCCTTTATGGTGTGGCACCCCAACGCAATCCAAGCTTCTGGTACCGTCAAACACTGACTTATAGCAAAGACGTCTGCTTGAAGGACACTCGGAACGCTTCCCATTGGAATGGATAGCTTGGTATGCGGTCTCTTAATGCCTACTTCAGTGTCTTCCGGTGTATTCGAACCGTCAGTCTACCATTGGATAGTGCTGCGACTCGATTCGAATGTGACTTTACACGACTTTACTTCCGAGACTGCAATACCTCTCTACTGCTAAAAGCATGATATGCTTCCCTGCCTGTTTGATCACTAGATGGAACAGTTTTGATCATGTAGTGCATCCAACCAAAGAGTATCAACGGTATTATTCAAATATAAAGGTGAAAAGCTTGAAAAGTACAAAAGTGGGTAGAAATTTGTCAGGTCAATATGAAGTCCACTGATGTAAATGGTTACGTCCTCACGATGTATTACCTTTTCTCAATCATTTTGCGAACCACTCAGGAGCCATGTAAGACTGGAAGAGTGTCGGTACCTATAAATCGGACTATTATGTGTCGTTTGTAACCATCTACAGACATTATTAAATATGGTGGAGACACATTTTTCCATCGCAGGTACTTTTGTATTGGAGTAGACACCGCTTACGCGGATATAGCCAACTTTACAACAGGACGCCAGCTGCTTTTGACAGCACGAAAAGGAGCTGCCTTTATGCCACTATATTCGAATTTGGTATTTGGTTGAGCAATAGCAAATGCTCCGTCAGGATCTGGAAGAACCTCTCATGCTAACAGGTGTTACTTTGGTCAAGTCAACGGCGAATACCGCAGTCGATGAACGATGAGCTGTACGTGATTTACGATGGCATTGACATAGTTCAGCGAATTAAAGGACGGCGGCTAAATGGAGAAGAAGAGGAAGACCTCCACTCGGTTTGGAAACATCTGGAACTGGCTTCACTTGGAATCTCGCAGGTACTTCTACATGTTTGAAAAAGCAACGTTTCGTAAGTTGGGAATTGTTTCGATTACATATGTATGTCCCACAGAATAACTTCAAAGCTAATAAAAGCAAAAGTGAATCATTCCATTTTTGACTAACCTCGCCACCAAAAATGTGCGTAAGTTTTTTGTAATATTTTTAGAGGAAATATTAATCTAAAAAGCACCTGTGGGCGATGAAATGACTTCATTTCAGTGCAGCGGGCGTTTTTGGCACTTATCTATACCTACATATATATTATTATCGCAGAATTATTTATAAATCTGCTCTCATTGTGATTGCAACGCAATCCAAAAAATTCACATTTAATTTATGCGCACATGTGGCCAAAAATCAATTGGTGGGCAGCACGTCGCGCCAGCGCCAACTCCATGCCAACTGGTCGGCTTGCGCATAAATAAGATTTGCCGCCCGAACACGATGTGCGCATGCGCACAACAAAACTTCATTAGATATGAGCTGCTGATAAATAATAATTAAGTCATAAAGTGAGCAAGTCGTAGGTGCCATTGACTGAATCGAGTCCATTGAGATTGTTATCAATTAATTATTTGGGTTACAATGCACGCATACAAATGAAACGAGAAAAGGCGACCAAAATAAATACAACACTTCACACTTCGAGTTTTATTAGCAAGCATATAATTGCCACTATATTGAATTTTCATTAATTCAAAAAAAAAAAAAGTTTTTTCTTCAAACTAAACTGAGCACTCATGCACTTTCAGCACTGCACATGTGCGTTGGCATCGGCATCCTTGCCGACAAACTTATCTGAAGCCCAGATCATCCACGTTGTAGTTGCCAAGCATTAAATCTGACTGCGCTTGTTGTTGTTGCAAATTCAAAAGTTTCCGATGTCGGTAGTGCATTGTCTTCAGGCGTTGCATGCGTCTTTTGAGATTACAATAGACTGGGCAGCAATCCGGGAAGGGTTTATACATAAGCTCCTCCTCATCGCCTTGCTCACATTGGTCGGGCAAAATGTCCAGGCAGCTAAACGGCACGCGTACGTTTGTAAAAAGAAAGATAAATTGAAAAAGAGAGAGAGAGAGAGAGAGAAAGAGAGAGACATTATTAGTGGTATCACATTGACAGTATTGGAGGTTAGGTGCAACTACGAATATCTACTCGTTGGGTCTAGACATCTTTTCCACTACAAAAATAGACCTGGAACGTGGTACGATTTGATTGTTTTCACAAAACAAATTCGCACATAAGCTGAGCAGCACCAGGCGACGGGGTAGAAATTTCGATTGTTCCCACATGCAGCGACGATAGGAGCCTGTCAATGGAGAGAATGGTAATTAGATAAAAAGAGTGCAACCAGACAGACATAAATTTTTAATTTTTTAGAATTTTTTAAATATAATAAATATTGCTCATTTGTCGAAAACGGAGATGTCGGTTTACTATAGCATAGAGCTGCCATATAAATTGTCCGCTAAAAATCGTGTCCTTGTATGAAAAACTTTTCTAGTTTCCAAGATATCTTCGCGAAACTTGGCTTAAATTATTGTTTAGAGCAACGCTACAATCTTCGTAGAAATTGTCTAGATCGGACCACTATAGCATATAGCTGCCATACAAACTGATGGATCAAAATCAACTTTGTATACCCTTTGTATATCCTTTTGTGCTATGAGAAATTTTCTTGTTCGGTGTAGCCGAAATTAGCATTCGTTTTTGTTCTACTTACGCAACACTGTATTCGTGTCATCCTCCTCACTGGAGTCTACTTGTCGACTGTTATAGTGTCGCATGTGATACTGACCGAAGGCTGCACAGGCGCCAAGGTACATTAAAATCAATAGGCAACTAAAACACTTCATTTTTTCAAAATATTCCTTTTTTAAACTTAATACACTTTTTTCTTAACTGCCACTCTTTTCAAGGCTTCGTTTGCTGTGAAAAAAATACAGCGTCGAAAGGGTGCTTTCCGCGCGCGTTATTCAAAACGCACTGAATTTACACGATCCACAAAATGATGATCGCCTTGATTAATTTATTCACTCACAAATTGAAACATACCAGCTTCTGATGGATGTATATGTATGTACATATATGTATGTGTACACTGTGAAACTTATTTACACATTAGATACCTTGTATTAGCTTAAATCTTCCTCATATGCTTTTCAGATCATCAAATAATAGACCTAGTACTTGTATACCCGAGGTGATCTTTATTGTAAGACTCAGTTGGGATGGCGTTCTGTGAGTTTTTTTTTCGGTTTCAGCTCATTTTCGGAACCCGAGGCGTTACCATTTATGGTCAGCTGCGTTGACTTCTACTCGGCGTCGGGTTTGTCAAGCATTAACAAGCTTCCTACCTTAACCACCCATCCAAAATTTGTTGAGCAGTCGATCTATAGGAAAAGTTGTGGTCCTCTGCTATCTCTCTGATGCCAACATAAGGATTTTCAAGGGCCGTTTATTTAATTTTTTCGATGTTATCGTCATTAAAGGATGTGGATGCCCGACTCGCATGAGGCAAGTTTTCGATATCTTCTCGTCCTTCACTGGATAAGATAAATAGCTGAAGATTGTGCCCTCTCCTAAATCACAACGACCCACCTAGTCCAGGCATATTGATAAATTCCAATATACTGGTAGTGAGGCGATGTAATCCATATTTGGAAACATGTATCTAATGGTCTTTAAACTACCTCTGTTACACAGTCAATTAGCAAGTGTTCTGGAGTTTAAGGCTCCCTGTCGCTGAAACGACAATTTGCACAAGAAGCTAGACCCATTTAAACCTGCTGAGGTTAAAACTCCCCTTAGCAGCTTGTCTGGCGCATGCCTTGAAGTTGTGGGTTGTTACCAATACCTCTCTCTGCCTACTCCTTCCTCCTTGCGGGGCAGCTCCTTTTATGAGAACCCACTGTGATGGAGAGTTTAAGTCCAATCATTTTAGTGGTTGCTGCGGAGAGAGCGAGCCCATCAGCCAGTTCATTCCCGGCCAAGCCCATGTTATATAAGTCCTTCTTCAGCTGGCAGTGCCCAGTGTGGAATGCGACAAGTAGCCTATGTTTGTCTCTATGGAGATTAATTACATATTTAAACCTGCTGTGGTAATAACTCTCCATTAGCAACTTGGCATGGCGCATGCCTTGGAGTTGTTGGCAATACCTCTCTCTGTCTACTCTTTCCTCCTTGCGCAGCAGCTCCTTTATGGTATGACGACCCAAGGTAATGATACGTTTAGGTCCTAGAGATCATTCCCGGCTATACCTTTGTACGGACTTGGTTACGTTCCGCTATACTATTGAGCCGTTCTCTACATTCCTGCACCAATAGTGATTTGATCTCATAAGCAGAGATTGCTTTAAGCGCCAGTTGATTGCGATACTTGCGTTGCAGGTTTATCTCTACGCACCGACTTATAGCAAAGACTTCTGCTTGAAAAATGCTCCGAAACCTTCCGACTCCTGCACCAACTCCCTCTCAGCATACATACGAACCAGCATTTTTTCTTTTAAATACTGCATAAGTACATATCAACATAGTTCAATTTGCCTTAAAATTTCACTAAACTACTTTTCTTGCAGTGTTCAAACACTTTATTGCCGCAATTTACCGTACTTTGCAACATTCAGAGCAAACTTAATCCCCTCCACCCATTAGTCACTTACAATATAAGAATTGATATGATTTTCTACACTTGTTGTTGCTCATGATGTGTCATTGTCGCTTTTGATTAATGCAACTAAAATACATCTAAATGACTGAAGTGTGTATGTGTGTGTTAGCACATTACATCAACGAAGCTGGAACGCAATTCAGTGATTTATCTACTGTGCGCCTGACACTCATTAGTGTTAATATATTTGTTGTTGCTAGTTGGTGTCAAATTTGCATGAATTTTTGTGTGATAACAATGTTATTTAAAAGTAATTTAGATTATTTTTTATAATTTTTAACTGGAAGAGTTAGTGTATTTAGAGAACTTGTAAAATTTATGAAATTTATAATATATTTTGAAATTTGAAAACAAATGCAATAAACCGTACAGCTTTCATTTTTATCAGTTATGTGTTGTGCTCTGTAAATTTACTATTTTTAATACAGTCAAGGTCGTCAGCAGCATAATGTGCATAGGAGGCACAGCAAGATACCTATGTATTAGACAAGCACAGAAGATGCATATGCATGAATATGTGTGTACATGTAAGAAAGGGGCAGGATTACTAACTTTCGCTGTTATTTATGAGATTGTCGTCTGTCAACTTTTAGTTGCTTATCATATTCAAGTTCTAAGTAGATAGCATTAATTGAAATCGATCTTAACCTATTAGATATTATTATTTATATGAAATTCCAAGTTTTCTTGTAAACTCACTTCCTTTGCCGTCTGTTTTGTAAAATTATACTCCATCAGTACAGAACTTCCATACATCACCTTGGAATCACATACAAAATTTACACTTGCTCTACTTAAAAAAATATTTTTGTAACAACTTTGGTATTTTACTTCAAAACTTCAAATAAGAAAATCCAATGTGAAAAAATTCAACAAAATTAAATTTTTTAACTTCCGCTTCCTGAAATTCTTGAACAACGCATATTTTCAATCTATTACCGCGAACAATTTTTCGATTGGATTGTCACTTTTGACAGTTTGTTTTGTTGTAATTTTCGCGCAGAAGCAGAAAAGAGATAGGAAATTTCTGGCAAATCGGAAATTTTATAAAAGACAAGCGTGCTGAAAGTTAAACGTCAGTTTAAAACAGAAAACACAAGAACAAAGATTTTATAAAGCGAAAGGCACTCAGCCAATTTTACAAGTGATTTTTCAAGCGATAAAGAAAATCAGTGATATTTATTATTTAAAATATTTAATTAATTAAAACCAATTTGCAAAAATGGTACGACGTGGACGTTCGGCTAGCCCACCACCAGCAACCAGAAGGTAAGCGCAAATTGAAAAAATTTCCTTTTGTTCAGAAATTGTGGAGCTGTGACAATAACAACCGCATGGGTGCAAAGTGCAAAATCATGCGTCAAAGTGATTACCATTGCAACGTAAATAAATATATATAAAAACTGCACCGAGAATTACGTATAAAGGTTTATATTTATATACCATAAATAAGATGTTTGTCAAAATTCACATTACACGACATTACGTTGTTGCGTAACAGCTCGACAATTTTCTCGAACAATTTATGCACCTGACAAACGTCAAAAAGTGCTGCGTACGATAAAAAAAACTGAACAAAATAACAACGAATTTTCTATTCTTTATAAAAGGAGTGTGCCCACACATCATGCACCTGCTCCAACACCAAATGTGCCGGCACGCGTAGCTCCGGCAGCACCCCCAGCACCAGTACAAGCAGCACCCAGTGCTGTTGGCGCACCACAGCAGCCATCAATGTTCCAACAAATGGCAGCTACCGCTGGCGGTGTAGCTGTTGGTTCAGCAGTGGTAAGTTAATCGGAAATTAAATTGCATTCAACTCTAAACAACTTCCAAATAATTATGTATATAAAAAAAATTCTGTATTAAAAACTAAACTTCAACTCTAAACACATTCGCAAATAATTATATTAAAGAAAATTCTGTATTAAAAACTATTTTATAGGGTCACACTGTTGGTGCCGGTATTACTAGCTTGTTCAGCGGCTCTGGTGATAAGGAGGCTGCAGCTCCCGCTGCTGCAGCAGCTCCGCCTGCTCAACAGCAATATAATAGCAATGCTGCTCAGCCTAACGAGCCTCAAGGTGCATGCGCTTGGGAAATTAAACAATTCCTGCAATGCGCTCAAGGCCAATCTGACTTGACACTCTGCGAGGGCTTCAACGAAGCGCTACGACAGTGCAAGGTTCAACATCACTTGCAATAAATTGTGGGCCTTACATCAACAAACTTCAATTATTTAAATATTCAAACCGTTATATAATGCTTGCTCTAATACAATATTGATCTATGAAATAATTGTAAACATAAAAAAATTTAGTTTAGATTTTTAAAGTTCCATGATTGATTGATTTTTTGGTGTTGTGATAGAAAGGAGAATTTGTTGAATGTTTCAGATAATAGGCGAAAGTCAATAGATCGAATAACAAACGCATTTTGTTAAATATTTCTAGAAACATCTACGCAGAAAATATGTGCAAACAGATAACGTGGAAGCGTTAATTGGCAAATAACCAAAAACAACGGATCATACCACTAATGCAAAAAAAAAAAAAAAGAACAAAAAAGACGGCAACTCACGTGCTGCAGACACACGCCGAGTCATCAAAACAAAATAACAAATGCAGTTCTTCGCTATTGACACTGCAACACATAGCAGGGAAAAAACAACCGAAATAATTTCCACATAATTGTGAATACTAGTTTTATTTTTAGTTGCTAAGTTTATTTCG
Organism: Bactrocera latifrons; assembly: GCF_001853355.1. NCBI lineage: Eukaryota > Metazoa > Arthropoda > Insecta > Diptera > Tephritidae > Bactrocera > Bactrocera latifrons. The sequence goes on from NW_017535407.1 coordinate 2,235,610, forward strand.
TGTAATTATGAAATTGATGAAGGCTCATGCTAAAGAATAGTAGAATTGTAGTAAAATGTGTGCCAAATATTTAGCGCTCCAATCGCAATAGAAACTTTCTTGCAAATATGCTAAATTCTAATAAAAACTGTTCGGCACCATTAAAAACGCATTTCTTTTATTATTTTCATGCAATATTGCTGTCATTAAAACATGTTTGTTTTTCTTCTAATGCGGTCTATTTAAATAGATTCGTTCACTGGTTTGTTAGTAAAGATTTGCACTAGAACTTCTTCGGCAATAACATGTTTATCATTTTCGTCGGTGATTCATGTTTGTTTATATTTTACGTACTTAAAGTGGACAATGATAATATATTTTTGGGCATTGTTTTGTTTACCGGGAAGTTGTGAAATAAGGGCTGTGTACCAATTAATTTGATTTCTATAAATAACTGACTTGTAAAAGAGCTTTAAGACATTTCTTTATGATGGATTATAAAACTCAAAGATATGCAGGTATCTGTTTACCATCGTATTTTTCTACAAATAGCTTAGATGTTGGTACTCCCTTTGGCCAAATAAAGAAAGACCTTCCTTAAAAACGCTTTGCTCTATAATCGCTGAAATACAGCCCAGTACCACACAAAGCTTGTTTTTTACAAGCAATTGATTTTGATCGTTCAGTTAGATACATATTTATGTGCTATAGTGCTCCGATATCGGCGGTGTCGACAAATGAGCAGCTTCTCGATTAGAAAGACGTGCTTAAAACTGCGAGATCGTTATCGCAAAAAACTAAGACGTTAATTCGCGTATATACAGACAGACGGACATGACTTTATCAACCCCTCTCACGACAGTCGGGTCTACGTAACCGGAACGAACTCGAATTTTTATCCGGCCAAGAACTCTCCAACCCAAAAGCAATTTTCCAAATTATTTCAGCAATATTTTTGCCGGTACAACAACAACAACTTCTGGGTGTTACAAACTTTGTAGCAAACTGAATATACCCTGTCCATGTTATAAAAATATTGGGTATACCATACAATACACATTATAAAAAGCAAATGCATTGTGTAAAATTATACCATCTAAATTTATATATTTCGCTCCCTAATGTTTTGTATAAGCAAACATGTTATTATACCAAATGGTCATTTGTTAAAATCGCGAAAAAATACTGTCCAAATTATGTGCCAATAAAATCTTCAAGACTTTTGTTCAAATTCACTATAAATCCAGCATAGCCATCTTGTGCAAACGTTCTGCGCGATCTTGCTCCGCTTCGACCTTCTCAATAACATTGAAAGCGCGTGCCATAACCGCTTCTATATCATTGGCGCCGCTTTCGGCAGCCGACGCATGTTTACGTTTTCGACTTACTAACGTTATGCTAGCACTGTTTACGCCATCATCATCACCATCGGTACAACTAACCACTTTCTCATCTGCACCGCCAACCGCACCCTCTAAATCATTATCGATTTCATCTAATTTTGATATGAAAGAGGCATCATACGAGCCAATTTGTTTTGCCAATTCGAACTGATAAATGCTAGCATCCAAATCACGTGATAACACCGTTGTATCCGCGTTGAGCGTTTGCTTTTTTATTGAATAAAAGTTTTGCTCCGCTTTGCGTGACACCGCTTCGGCTTGCTTTATAATTTCATCCAACATTTCGCTGTTCATCACAGCGGGTTCATCGACTGACTCCCTATCTTGCGAGCTGGTATCTTCTGCTTCAACCATTGTATAATCCATTTTCACTGCTTCAACAGCTTCGTTATTCAACCACCATGGCATAAGTTGATAATCTTCCAGCGCTTGTTGATGATAAACAATCTCGTTGGGCAATTTGTAAGAGTCCGCGTCTGGATTTGCAATGTAATCCTTAAGCACAGCGTTAATCAGTGTGTAGGCAATTGCTTTTATAATAGATAAATAATTAATTAGCTGAAAGCGTGTTGGTATAGCGACATCCTCCAAGTCAACGCGATTCAGTTGTTCAATGAGTGCTTTGATGGCTTGATAGCTAGCCAAAGTGGCAGCTTCTTCATCGTGCGGTAAACATGCGCTCGCATAGTTTAACAACCACAGCTCCCAATCTTCCACGTCCTTGAAGTTAGGTGCGTCTGTGACGGGTGCCAGTAATAAACGTTGTAGAAACTGTGAAATCTGTTGTTGGCGCTGTGGAGACTTCCAGTCTTTGGGAAAATATTCCAAGCCAAGCGGTATGTCCACATTTAGCTTGGGTACAAATTTACGCAATTCATCGGGAAACTCTGGCGTGTCACTGAAATCAACTGTGGTCATATGTATCACACGTTGCACCGCCTCATTATACAAATCCACCAAATATTGTGGCGTGCTACAGATTTTCGCGAATGAGGGATTTTGTTCGGAGGAGAATTGCCAACGTTGCCACATTTCCTCGCCCAAACACGATTCCAGCCAACTCTGCAGCCTTTGCATCTGCAAAACATCGGCTTCTTTGTTGGATAATCGATTCTCACGCGTCACAAAACGCAGAGCGCGCCCCATAAGATGGACGAAAGAGAATTCATTTTTTGTCTGCAAACAACCAAAGAATTTGTACGCCGACACTTGACCTGCACTCACTAAACTCTCCATTTCCAACGTATCACTAAGCTCCAATTCATCCGTGTACTGTCCATCGTAGATGACAAAAGCCACCGGCACAGCCTTATGCATTCGGCTTAGTTTGAGCAAATGGTGTATGCGTTTGCGCGTGCTCTGTATGTTGTCACAGACCATGAAGCAGATAATCGCATCCATGTTGTCACATTCGTTGCGAACGACTTGACCGCTCTCGTTTAGCGGCGGTATACCGCTCACTTTTCTCACACACAACGCCACATCGCGCTCCACACCGCAAATGTATGGACTCGTCTGTTCAGCATCTTTACACTGTGCTTCTTTTTCCACCACTTGCACCTCCTCCGTGACGTTGTTGTTGCGTCGCAAATGTTTCTGAAGCCATTTGTTGCATAAACTCTCGAAGCCGGGCAACTCATCTCTGTCATTGGGCAGCGTAAGCAGCAGCTTAAAATACTTATTTTGTTGCATATGTCCGCCTTTCACCACTACACTCTGCTTGTGCGTCAAATGTGCACGCACCACCTCGAATATGTCAACGGTGGCATGAGGTCGTGATAGGGTCTCGGGATGTTGCCACAGCAGTAGCTCGAAATTGCATGGCTCTCCGTGACGATAGCGTTTGATCATACGTAAATTTTCCGCCTCTTTTGGATGCATCAACTTGGCGGTTTGCTCGGCACGCGTGTCCATTGTCACCCATATGGGTGTGGACTCCATGAGTGCGCGCTGTTTTTGCTTTTTCCGTGTGTAGCGCAGCCAACGTTCAAAGTAACGACTCAGCATGAGCTGATCATGGCACATCATGGCATATTCTTCGTTAGCCAACTGCTCCAGTTGCATGGCTATGCATTGTTCAAGCAATGTTTCAGCTATACTTTGACAATCGCATTCGAACTTTTGATATTTTAGCAGTTCAGTTTGTGCAATATTTTTCACTTGCGCTGCGATGATGCTCTCCACTTCAGCGGCACAAACCTGCTCGGCCCGTTGTTCCAACTGCCTTAAGTTATCCAGCCGCTTTTGCTCCAATGCTTCGCGCTGTCGTTTTGCTGCTTCTGCGGCCTCCTCCTCATTGCGCCGCTTTTCCAACTCTGCTTTGGCTTTAGCAGCTGCTGCTTTGGCTTCAGCCTCAGCTAACTGTTTGACTGTCTGCCTACCGGGCGACGGTGGCGTTGTCACAAATGGTTTCGGGGGAGTGTCATGGAAGGGCTGTGGCGCATCTGCAAAACCAGCGAAATCTGGCTTTATGTTGAAATGCTGGAAAACGGTGTCATTTTGCAAGGGTTCTGGCTTTGGTGCCTGCGCTTGCTGAAAAATGCTTGTAGTCGCTTTTGCTGCGCTACCAAATATGTTATCGGCATTCGTATTCTTATTGACAGTGTCGAATATAAAACCGCCAGTAGAGGCTGACGCTGTCGCAGTTGTTGCTGCATTTCCACCAAATATAGAATTGCTGATGCCAGCGGCGAACGAACTGGCCGGTTTAGCAGTAGCGGCAGGTGTTTTGAAGAGCGAGCTGCTAACATCGTTTGCTGGCGCGCCGAATATGTTAGCACTACTACTACTACCGCTTGAGTTTTGTGGTGCTTCAAATTTGAAATTTGTCAAGGCTGATGATTGTGCTTTTGGCTTAGATTCGGCAAACTGACTACCACTAAAAATAGACGGCTCGGAGTGTTTTTGTGGCAGCTGTGGAGTCTTAAATTTCGATGGAAATTTGGGTGAAATGGACGACGCGAGTTGTGGCACTTTAAAGAGACTTGTGTCTGCGGCAACAGAAAGTGGTTGTGTGAGGGCAGGAGAGTCGGGACGTTTCGGTATTTTTAATGTTTCCTGTGGATACTGCTGTTGTTGTTGCCGCTGCTGTTGTTGCTGCTTCTCTTGCTGTTGCTGCATTTCTAATTCACGTTCCTTTCTGCGTGCTTCTGCCGCCTCTCCACGCAATTGATCTTCCGCCGTCCAGGCAATTGATTTAAGATTACCATTGTCATCGAAACTGTTATGTGGTGTATGACTTTCGAATATATGTACAGGTTCAAGCGTATGCCCACAAACGCACTCACCAACGCTAACAGTACGCTTCGACTCGACCAGCTAGAGGAAAAAAGAAATCTAATGTTTTCTCATATTTTTAAACACGACTCAAACTCACATTCAATGCACGCTCCATGGAGTACTCCACATCTGGTCGCTTGAGGCGATCCAACACTACACGTTGACCATCGCATTTTAAGCCGTGATATGCGAAATATTGCGCCGCCGCTTCTTCGTCTTCAAATCCAAGTATACGCGTTAGATATGTTAGCGGTAGGAGAATAGCATTTTTTCGCCAATTGTGCGATTTATTAATGGCCTCCATAGCACGCCAACGCAATTTATTGAAGTAGCCAAGCAGAATGCATGCGCTCAAATATGACGTTTCCACTTCGCGTATCATACTGAAGAAGCGTACGTAGTTGTTGTTTTGTAGGGCATTGTAAAAAGCAATTGCACGCTTAATTTCACTTGAATGTTGTATATGTGTGGGCAGTTGCTTCAACTCCCATAGAAAATTAGAGTCACCTAAATTCAGCAAGACTATGTAGCTGCGAAATTCGGCCTCACATGGGCAATGTACACCCTTGATACGCAAGTCATGATACATGTATTTAAGGGATTGCAAACATTTTGTCAAATTTTCAGCATTGATTTTTTTATCGAACACTGACGGCTCTTCGGCCACTAGACGCGCGGCACAGTGTATATGAAAGCGCGCACATTGTTCAACCAATTCTACCGTACCTAATGAGCAAAGTTCCTGTTGTGTGATATCTTTGCGAATGGAACGGGTGCGATCCCATACAAAGTGAAACCAGTCGGCGATTGAAGTTTGTGGATCCTCACAGAGGTCCAAAATGCGGTGCATCAGGTACAGCATGGTCATTTGTAGCACGCTTTCGGGTCGTAATTCATGTGCCAGTGGCACTTCTTGATCAGCGCTACTGCGCGAATACTCTTTGATGGCACGTCGATGTGATATAGAGGATGTGCTTTCCTCATCTTCCGCACACATTTCAAATGTGGAAACTTGTCTTTGGAATTCCCGCATTAAACGCTCTTTTTCGGGACACATGTCAGGACAAATACCTAAGACAAAATATGCATACAATATAAATACAAAATTTTTCTGCTATGCACTTTTATTCACCTTTAGTTCTTTCAACTTTTTTGATATCTGTTTGTCGTGGCCTTATCAAACGCATCAATTTGTCACGCGCATCCAAAACACGATATTTTTCTTCGTCGGTGTAAGCAGGCCTTCGTAAAATGGCTTCATATTCTTGTCTCAACGAATTGTCAATTTTTGGTAATTCCGTTGCCGAAGCAGACTTTGGGGGTTTTACACCCGCATTTGCAAATTGTGAAGGTGGTTTTTGTGTACGTGGTGGCATTGACTTCATCGGTGGTAACATTGCCGTAGCTGGCGGTCTGTATGTAGGTACAGTTTGACGCAAACCCATTGCGTCCAATTCAGCTTGTACTTCGGGATTAACCCATTCTTCTGTATTTTGTACATGTGCTACCTCACGGGTTGCAAATTCTATTTGAAATTCTTGCCCATTGAAATCTCCGGCCTGATCCAATGCGCGCTCAGCTTGTGCTTCCGTCTCATATTCCACCGTACAACTTTGGCGACTTGGACGTAATATAAAACGTGCGATTTTTCCAAATTTACTAAAGTGATTTTTGGCAACCAATTTGTCCAAAAAAAGATCAGGTATTTTTTCACATCTATTGATACAGAAGTTTAGAAAATTTTCACTACTACCGGTTTCAGAGTATACTTACGATATGGCTTTGTAATTGATGCCGTCATCCCAACCGGTTCCCTCGTCGCCCAACATGACGTCGTGCAAATTTAAGTTTTAATTCGCCCAAAACACTTATAACAAACAATAATTTTAATAGAATAAGTCAAACAACTTGTAAAATATAAAATGTATAATTTTCTGGGAAATTATAGAAGCCGCGATCGCGCAAAATTTGTATGTCAATGACAGCTGTTTGAATATCACAGAGTGTTGTGGGAAATTAATAAGGGGTTACACTACCCAATTTTAAATTATTGCGGTGAAGCATTCAATACATATTTGTTTGTCAATACATAATAATAAAATTAAAAACATACAAATAAATTATTTCATATATTTATTATAAAATAATTCGTCCGTCCTATATTTTTCTACAAATTTGAATAACCTTCTTCCTTCTGTGTTATCAATTTTTTTTAAATAAATGTGAATTGGCAACTTTGTGGAAACTCTAAAAACAATAGAAATCGTTTGCTGGTTGTACATTTTTATTGAATATCAATGGTAATATTTTAGAGCGAAATCTTATTTTTTAAATGAATAATAATGGAAATTGCTGCTGCCGAGAAACAAAATGAGTCGGACAGACATAAAACTAAGAAAAAAACAAACAAAAAGCAGTCAAAACCGCCAGTAGCTGAAGCCGCAGGTGATCATGCCGGTGGACAAAAAAGTCACAGGAAGCGTAAAAGACATCATTTCAATGCAATACGCGCACAAATGGAGTTTTACTTTGGTGATGCGAATCTTTCCAAGGATCGATATCTTAAACAGCTTATGGACAAAGATCCATGTTAGTATATATTATGCAAATATTATCATACGCCTAATATACTTTCCACCTTTTGGTTTGATCACACAGATGTACCTTTGGATATTTTTCTAAGTTTCAACAAAATGAAAGCGCTTACATCTTCAGTGGAGGAAATCAAAAAGTCCTTAACAAACTCAGAACTACTTGAATTGGATGAAAATAATTCAAGAGTTAGACGCAAGACAGCTTTGCCGGTAGAACGTAATGTCGACGACAAGACACTATATGTTGAGGCTTTACCAGCTGCAGCTGATCACGATTGGGTGCGTCAGGCGTTTGAACGATTTGGTGCAGTCGTTTATGTCTCACTACCCAAATATGCCAAATCACGGAAAATCAAAGAATTTGGTTTCGTCGAATTCGAGCAGGCGAGCAGTGTGGACAAAGCGATTAAGGCTTTCAGCGAATTCAACGGTGTATTAAGGACGCAAGAAACTGATCCTGCAGAATTGCAAAGTGTGAAATCATTTATCAAAGAGAAAAATGAAGAAGAAGTAGATGCGAATAATGTATCCGATACCGAACATAAAAAGATTAAGAAATTGAAAAGGGTTGCCGATGAAACGTCGGAAGAAGAAGGACCTGAATCGAAGAAAGTAAAAACAGAAAACGAGGAAAACTCCACGGCAAACGAAACTGGAGAGACTTCAAATGATGATACCGAGGATCAAGCAGATGACGATGGAGATGTCAAGAAGAAGAAACGCCGCAAAAAAAAGAAAAAGGCGAAAACTTTAGAAAAACGTCGTAAAGATACAGACTTGAATACAGATGCATCTTTTTATGAGCTAAAAGTTTTGCCGAAATGTGATTGGAAACGTTTACGTAATAAATACCTCAACTTGCAACGCGAAAAGGTAGCTGAATTGAAACGCAAAGCATGGAAGGAAAAGCAGCAACAACGTGTTAGTGAAGGCGTTTCTGCCGAAACATCGGATGCCTCAGCACCCACGCCAGCTAAGAAACCAAAACCCAACGAACGAAAGTTGCGCAAAATGAATATGAATTTTTATGGCGCGGGTGAGGAAGATGCCAAACCACAACCCAAAGAGTTGAAGCACAATCCAGCTTTAGAACGAGCGCCGCTCTTTAGCTATTCGGAAGGTCTAATAGTTGAAGTAGGTTTCTTAAATCCTTGTGTCAACATAAAGGAATTTAAGACTGATATGCGTCAATATGAAACTGTAAAGTATGTTGACGTTAAGGAAGGTGCCATGCATGCACATCTACGTTTGGACACAGCGGATGCGGCAACTGATTTCGTGCGCCAGTTGACTTGTGCGGAATATAACTGCAAAGTACTAAACGGCGAAGCTGAGTTGGAATATTGGAAAAAGATTGAGGCCGACAGAGAAATGAAATTGAATAAACAAGTAAAAATACCACAGAAGAGAGGTAGAGAAAAAGTTAAGAAATTAATTACAAAACATATACGTTTCGGAGAAGATGATGAATAATTAACACAGTCAATGTGTTTTATTAAAATACAATTTTTATTTGAATGAAATATCTAAGAAAATAATCATATATGCTTACATTACTAAATTTTACAGTCTGTTTGAAATTACAATGGTTTTTTTTTTTAACCTTACAACTTTTACTATATGTATAACGAACCATCAGCCGGCCCTAAATAATGTAACGATATGAGAATAACGTCTATAATAGTCCAAACACCTAAACCACCAAAACTGAATAGTTTGCCGATACCTTCTTGCCAGTGGCCAAGATAAAAACGGTCCGCACCAAAGCCTCCTAACGTAATACTGATTATAAGTGCGGTGCTCCAACGATACCCCTGAGTCCAATTACACTTAATATTACGGGTAAACGAACGATTGCCAAGACAAAACACATCGGAATGAACTGTGCAATTGGTGCGATAAAAGTAACCATTCACAGAATTACAATTTCCACGCAGTGCACACGATTGTTGCCATAAATTAGTTTGGTAGCAATAACGACAATTCATTTGTTGTACGAATGTCCGATTGCCTTGACATTGCACGTGGTCCAATGCCGTACAAGTCACGTTAATGTCTCGACCATAATGGCAAGAGTAATTATAATTACAGCGTATGCAAGGAAAAGGTAGTGTTGAACACTCGCTTTCAGGACCGCCTGGACAGGATACATTCGTGTCATTTATGCTTTTGATTGTGAGTGGTATAGCGTCATTGTTGTTGGTAACATTTTTCGATTGACCTTCCAACTTGGTCTCAGTTTCCATTAGATTGCCACCCGCGGTTTGGCTCTGTCTTATGCCACTAAATATGAAAATCATAATCAGCGCCAGGGCGGATCGCATGTTAATAACTATGCAACGTCTGTGACGCATTTCCTTTGCAATAGAACAATAATTATTTTAAACTAAATGTTTTGCACTGATTAATAAACAAACGATAAACAGCTGGTAAACGAAGCAGCGGAGTGCGAACTGTCATTTTTACTGTTATTGTACAGGGGACTTCGTGAATATCATTTGTAACAATATTTTTTCAACGAAATTTATAATTTTGTTAACGAAATAAAAGTGCAATTTGCAAAACAAAGCCTATAAATTCCTTGTTTCTAAGCCATTTAGAATTTCCAACTTTTTAATTTTTTTTTTAAATCATGCAATTCTTTGCAACATTAAGGGTCAGCTGTCAACACCGGCTACTTCAAGCTAAAAACAGCTGACATTTTTATTTTATGTAAACAAAGGATCACTTTTCTATATTGGTAGAATTTAAAAAAATATTCAATAGAATGGTCAAAGTTGATGTTGAGTATTGGTAAATAGAAAATATTCAAATATAAAATAAAAGATATAATTATACAACCATAATGCTTTTAGTCCGAAATGCAATTTCGAGTGGCAATGTAAAATGCTCCAAAATTTTCTACTACAACAACAACCAAATGCGGAAGTCGTATGTTCTAAAGGACGTCAGGGGTCATTTGAAGTAAAAATAGATGATACCTTGGTACATTCCAAATTGCAGTCGTTTGCATTTCCTGATCACGAAAGTGTTTTGGAAAATGTACGACGTGCAGAAAAGGGACTTCCAATAGAAAAGGTTAACGAGCAACCAATTGACAATTGTATGTTGATGTGATAGCAAAAATGCAATCGACGCAGTGACTTGAAAACTCCTGAGTACGCTGTAATTTTCCAATCCCATGCGTTTAAAATTATAAATGAGCAAAGCTAGCATACCTTGGCATATGAAACTTAAATAGAAGGTATGAAATAAAAAATATAATTAACATTTTTTAAATGCCAATAATCACATAAAAATTTGTCTTATTTTATAAATAAATCTATTTGTATGGAAAATCTTAACAAAATTAGCACTGCGATGGGCAAATCGATACAAGTTGATGTGGAACATTGGTGAGCGCTACATTAGATCATTTTAAATTTGTGGTTCATCATACAATTTTCGTTTAGTGGTTTATGTGCAGCGCATGCGCGCCAGTGCAGATCTCTGCAGAAATATATAATGAACGAACAGCCTGATACGGACCTTGTATGCCGAGCAGGTCGACGTGGTTCTTTTGAAGTGGTCATAAACGGCATGTTGGTACATTCAAAATTGCAGACACAGGCCTTCCCATCACAGGATGATATACTGCAGAGAGTAAAAAATGTGCAAGCAGGTTTGCCCCCCAATTATATAAAAGCAGAAAATATCTGTACGCTAATGTGAAAATCCGCTTCCGTATATACAAAAATACTTTTCCTATAATTTAGTCGACAAATGTATTTGTGAATTTTTTATTTTTACAATTTTTGTGATGCACATTTTGTGAATATTTCAATTAAAGACTAATACTTTTTAAAACTTTGTGTATATATACTTATATAAGTATAAATATTACTTATGGCATTATATACTGGCAAATTCTTGTAATTACTGGCATGTTTATGTTAATTTGAAACTGTTGCATTTTTCATTTAGTTTAGTTGAGGCGAAATTGTAATTGCTGTTACATACTGCAATTTTTACAATTTATTGTTCCGCTCTATGCTTTTTAATCCTCACTTCTGCGCTGCAAGAAACCACCGAATTTTCCGCTTGTGGTTTCTTAAGTGATAAATAAATACCAAAACGTATTTTTCCACTAAACTCACGCGCAATTGTGCGCAGTGGCTCATTAGTCTTCTGTCCATTATGTTGATCAATGCAAATCATTTGGCAACGCGTACAAAAACCTTCCGCTTTGAAATCGACATCACCAATGCTGATTTCCTCAAATGAATTTTCCTCAAAGGGGCTGGCAGTTTCCAATATAAAATTCCCACGAAAACGATCAACGGTATAATCAAGCGGTTCTTTCTCCGTTTCCACTTTATTTGCTAACCAACGTACCGAAGCGCGATTAACGAGCAAAAATTGCGCTTGATTAGCCAGGCTAATATCCTTTGAGGCACCATCTTGTGTACGGCGTTCGGCATTTTGACGCACTAAACGCAAACCACTGGTTTCTAAGCAGTCAGATAACCATTTACCCACTTCCTCACCACAATCTAGCCCTTCCACTAAATCATTACACACTTTACTTTGACAGAACGTTGACTCGACGCGTTTAGTTTCATCTACAGCGTTCATTTTTAACGGCAACTGTACTGCTGCCATGCCGGGAAAATGTAACTCTAAAATCTCCTCCTTTAACTTCACTAACGGTCTTATTAGACATAACCTTGTAAAATGCTTTTGTGTAATAGCCATGCCGTTGACATCGACAATCATCCAAGCGCGATCATATTTAAAACCACTATTTGTAAGTGGCCATGCGCTTGTAATGTCTAAAGCACCACATGACTTAATCGGATAGATACAAATGCGTTTCAACTGCGGTTTCAAGCGTTGCGGCACATGACGTAACACTTCCGGCAGTTTTACGCTTTCCATGATACGTAGACGATTCGCTGCCGTAGTTAGATAGCAATCTCGTATCATCGCCACTGCTTTGTCCACATCACTTGCACGCGTCATATAACCGAAAGACATGCGCACAGCACCGGTCGGCAAGCCATCGACCAGATCAGTGAAATCACTGCAAACATGACCCGCCTCGTAATGTTTGCGTATATCGGCATTCGATAAGTGCAAAAACCTTTGACATGCACCTGGATTACAGAAACACCCAGTGCGTATTTGTACATTATGGACCGCAGCGATGCAGCTCACTTCGGCGAAACCGACATATGTGCCATCATCGTGTAATACATTGAATGTGACGATGCAGCCTTGCAGCGTTATATCCTCATAACCGTTATGGTTGTAAAACTTTATTAGCGGTGCACCGTTGGTGTGACGTAACGCGGCGAGTGAATCATGACCGTATTTGGCTAGCGCATACACGTGTGCGCTAATACGCTGCACCGGCAGTTGCTTTGCTGTTGCAGGCACCAGCCGCTCCAGCATGCGAAAGCCTTCAAGTAACGCAGTGATGGTGAGGAAAGGCAAAGTACCATCTTCGAAGCGTGTTGTAAAGTTTGGGCGCTTTTCGTGGAAATTTTGCCGTGTCATTGCTATATTCACAGTGCCGCCACCATAGTAACGCTTTTGCAGCACAGTTTGACCTCGTCTGCTCACCAATAACGCACCGACGCCCGTAGGGAAACTGTTTAGTTTGAAAAAAATGCGTAATTTTATTATTGGTCTTCAAGCAATATCAGCAAAATTTCTCTTACCCAAACATTTTATAAAATGAAATACAACAAAAATCAGGCTTATATTTTCGCAGATCTAGAAAATTAGTGGCTACGTAGGATGCTGTGTCCAGACATATGTAAAAATTACTCTCTGGTGCTTCTTTTCCATTTGCCTCGTCACCAACATTTGTGCCATGCTCTACTAAACCATATTTTTGAATGGCTGCGATAGTAGCCAGTGGCATTTTATAGCCACTAAAGTTGCATTGCGCCGAATAAGCAACTAGCGAATTAGTCTTCAACTCACTTCTACCATTAGAGCTGGTTTCAGCTTCGAAACCATTTTTATCAATACCATTAGTATGCTTTAGATTTTCCACTATTTCGTCTTTCGTTAGAACATACAGCCGCTTGGTGCGCACTACCTCACGCATTCCCAAAACCGAGGTGTGATTTTCTTGGCAGTAGTAAAATGCACCCGCATTATTGGCTTCTTCACCGAAATTAAAGCATTCGCCAACCAATTTTAACGCCGCAGTGGCATTAGCGGTAAATATCACCGCATATTCCGTTGCGTCTGTGTTAAAATGCTGTAGTACACTAAAAGAAACCACTTATTAGTGCTTTTGATTGACATAAGATGACAAAAACAAAAAAAATGTACAAACCGATAGCGTGCCTGATCTATGAGATCACCGGTTACTTTGCAAGTATGTGGGTTACAAAATAAATTCTCTTTAAGCACCTGGCCAGACGCGTCGATTAAGCTACTAGGATAGAGAGTAGTTCCAGCATGATCTAGATATACGTTATCTATAAGGAAAGAGATTAATTAATTAATATTTTATTATTGATTGTAATTCTGCAAAAAAAAATTTTTATTATTTAAATATGTGATGATTTGAACTTGATTTAAAATAGAAAATAACAAGTATTCTAATCTTTAGCAAAAAAAAAAAAAAAAATAATAATAATAATAATAAAAAAAACCCCAAATAACTAGTATTATCTGCCATTACAAATTTACGAGTTCTTTTATGTGTTTATGTAATTAAACAAGCGATTTTCTAACGAATTTCCATGCAATTGCTTTACAACAATTAATGCACCAAGGTGTCATTCATAAAATTAAAACATGTGATTTTACTATCTTTTTTTCAAATACTTTACATTTGAAGCATTCGCAAACGTAATGCATTTTTTTTAAATTCATTAATTTCGAAAGATAAGAAACTTTGGAAAATGTAAATAATTAATGCATAAGCCCTATATACAAGTATCTTCACGAATTCTGCTCAAATTCTTATCTCTTACCACTTGATAGTTGATAGGTAATTGATAAGCTATTTCGCAATAACAAATATTTTTATATTTACAATATAAACAAATAATTTAAGTTAGTTACTTATTTTATACCGCATATTAAATAAAAAAATTATAATTAAACAAACAGCGAAATATGAATAAATTATTTATTTTCCTTCTAAAATAACGGTATTCATATGTATGTAGGGAACTTGCTTTTTATGCGCTGAAATTCACTTTCGATAGCATCTGCTTCAGCCTGTGTAAATACATTTTGAAATTCTGGCATTTTATATATGTATACTGGCCCCTTGTTATAATTATTACTTCGGCGCGATTAATTTTTTTGTTTCTGTTTTGAGCGTCACGCAATCTATTGACAATTAAGTAGCAATGCCGTCACTCTATTGATGTTTCATTCGTAGCTCACTGTTCACTATGCAGACCAAATCAACCGGTTTCAACAAATATTAAAACATAACTAAACCAATTATTTGTGTGAATCAATTTAACACCGAGCAAGTGCTTCGTTCCTGTGCCGCACTAGTTACATTTATTTAATTGCATCTTGTTGAGAATGTGGGTATTATGATCTCCTCTACCGTGATTATGATATACAATAACAAAATGGACTCAGAGATTATGGATTACTGACGTGTTAACTTTTTATCCTTACGCTTAACCTATTTACTTCTCTTTGTTTGCAAGAATAGCGAAACCATCAGCTGTTAAAATGTAAACAAATCCACAGCTGAAATAGATCTATGCATGGAATACCCTCCACCATAGTTTGCAGATTGGTTAGGACATATAAAAATGTGTACTAAAAATACACATATAAGTAATATAAAATTAATTAATACAAATGAAATTAATATTAATGCCGAAATTAATTTTTAAAATTTATATATGTATACTAAATAGACATTTTTCATATTTGTTCAAAACATGTGTTTAATTAAATTCGTTTTTAAGATCAGCTGTAGTGTCTAACTGCATCTTAAGTAATGCAAGGTTTTAGAAATATCGATAAAAACCATACTATCGGAAAAAGTTATCAACCGCATCAATTTTTTTTATCATTCCTGTTTCTCCACATATTCAATATTGTGAAATTTAAAAAAATTTAAACTGAAATAATTAATCAAGTAAAAATGGATAAGTGGATACGTGAACGTTTGACAAACTGTCTGGATTTCGAAGTGCCAGATGATATGATCAAGTAAACATAATTCACTATTCAATTTTGCTATTTGTTAACGATGTCTTGCAAATTTTTAAGATACATTTTGTCAATGAAATCATCAACAGAGTTCGATGAGTACTTTGAAACACTACTTAATTCAGAATGTGAAGATCATCGGTCATTTATGATGGATTGTAAGCAACGGCTTTTTAGCAAACCGTTGCACTATAAACGTTTGCCACAAACTAGTAATAACCAACAACAGAAACAAGCAAAATCTACTCAAAACACCGCACAAAATAAACAGAATCAAAATACTTTGGCGCTGGACGGCAAATTTGGTAAACAACAGCAACAGTCACAAGGTGCTAAGAAGAAATCCAAATATGTCAATTTATACACTAGCGATGGCAGTGTTAGTGGGGAAGTGATAATGCTAAAAGGACGACGACTCTGTGATTGTCAGGCCTCTCAGCACAAGTTAATCAATAACTGTTTGGGTTGTGGCCGCATAGTTTGTGAGCAAGAAGGTAGTGGACCATGCTTGTTTTGTGGTGATATGGTTTGTACCAACGATGAAATGCAAATAATGAAAAGTGATTCCAAGAAAGGACAGAATTTGTTGAAATCATTGAAAGAGAAAGGTGGTGGAGAATCATTGAAAAAGGCATTGGAACAACGAGATCGGTTATTGGAGTATGATCGGAATAGTGAGAAACGTACGACAGTTATTGATGATGAGCTCGATTATTTTGAGGTGGGTATTGGCGTCCTTAATTCGGTACATAACTTCAATTTGTATTATAGGAAAATTCAGTTTGGCTATCCGAATCAGAGCGTGCAAAATTTGAACAGCTGAAACAAGAAATGCATGAGAAGAAACATGAGAATCGCGCTAAACGCAAAATAAAGATCGATTTTGCTGGCCGAGAGGTGGAAGATGACCCCCCCATTACAGCTGATTTTGAGAACCGTGTGTTGAAGGAAATCGCTCAAGCAAAAGCTGACGCTGGTGACAAAAATAATTGGTCTAACCGAAAGAATACACAAAAAATTACACCGGACACATGTGGCACAGATCCAAACATGGATGATGAATATCGTCCAGTTTATAAGCTTACCGCTGAAGTAAAGGCATTCGCTGCTGATGGGTCTTTTAACAAAGGTTTAGGAGAATGTTCATATAATCGTGTTCAAGACAAGGAGTTATTAGAAATGCAAGATATGCGTCATTGTCTTTCAATGCATCAACCATGGGCATCACTGCTTGTGGCCGGTATAAAGAAGTATGTAAAGCACTTGTTATAAAACAATTGAAAATATGTTTACTATAATATTTAAATAGGCACGAAGGGCGTGTTTGGTATAGTGAACATCGTGGGCGCTTATGGATAGCGTCAACAGTAAAAGATCCACATCCAGAAGAAATTGAAGAACTTAAGATTTTTTACAAGACTCATTATAATGATCCTAGCATTGCATTTCCGGAGCACTATCCAACAGGTTGCTTATTAGGCTGTGTGCATGTGGATGATTGTCTGGCACAAGAGGAGTATCGCGAAATATATCCAGATGGAGAGTCCGAAAGTCCATATGTCTTTGTTTGCTCAAATCCACAACAGTTGCCAGTAGTTTTCCCTGTTAAGGGGCAGCATAAAATTTGTAAATTTTTCTTTATTAAAACTTGTTATCGTTTTAACTTATAAACTAATCCTTACAGATCAAATTGACCCCAAGATCCATAATGCGGCTTGCAAAACATTACTTCGTTTGAAAAATACAAAGAACTAAGGTGATTTTTTTATATACATACATGCCCTCTAAAATACACTGAGGTTGGAACGTCTTGAAATTAAAAACTCAATTCTATGAAATAGAATAAAAAAAATTTAATAAATGTGTAATATTATAAAATACACAGAATATCAGTAAATACGCTAAACTTGTTTTATATATTGTATATATAAAAATCTTCCACTTTTTTTAAATTAGTTTAAAAAAAATTAGCGATAATAGATTTGCGTTCAAAATTTTGGAATGAGTAAAAGTATTTAAAAGTTATCTTATCTAATATCATAATTTTTCAAAACATTAAGGAATTCTTTCATGTCTAGTTTTGTTAGTTTCTTTAATTCCTCAGCTGCATCATCGCTGACCAAATTGCATTCCGGCACATCCAAATTGCCCACACACAAGCCCAAGAAGTCATCCCAATAGAAATATGTGCCACATACGAGTAATTGTGTGTTACGCACTAATATTTTCAATGATTGATTTCGGCGCAACATCTCCCGTCGCAACACCAAGAGCTTTTCCTTTCGTTTCAGCGATATTTGAGACATCTGAGAGGAAATATATATACCCGTGTTTTTTAAACAAGCACTTCTTCTAAATATTGCATTCACATCACACTCCCGCACCACTTCCACAAGAAGAGTTTGTCTATTGTTTTGTTGCCTATTTCTGTTGCCAATAACACAAACATTTTCCAAAGCCACATTCGGCAGATCAAATCGTTCCTTAAGCAATTGCTCTACAGCAGTTTGTGGCTGTTGTTCTGGAGCTATTGGCATATTATTAATAATAAGTTTACGTTTTCGCACTATTTTTTCTAGCGTGTGAAGTTCGCGTTGTAAAACTCGTTTACTCTGTTCCGACTGAGACAGACGTTGACGCATTGTTTCTAGCTCATTTTGTATTGTTTTATATTTATCTAGTTTTTTGTCTTCGACTTCATCTTCATCATTATGCCCGTCATGAACGCTGGTCGAACAAGGTGTACTTTGGCGCGACCGCGCTTGGTTAATAAAATTTTTAGACACCTCACTCAATTCTGCCTTTGTTGCGAATGACTTCAGCTTTTCATCAAACATTTTGCTTATTGCATGGAGGGTTTTGTTTGATAAATTCACTTCAGACGTGGAAATATCGTTTTTGTTGGGTTGAGAATCAACTGAATTTTCGTTGGTTTCATTTAAATCTGTATTAGAGTTCGGTTGGGAATTTTCGGTGGTTTCTGAATTCTGCTCATTTTCGCCTGCATCAGTTTCTAATTGTACACTATTTGATTGTATATTATCTAGGCAAGTACTAACATCAAAATAACTCTGTTCACTTGGTGCCGCTGGTGACTTATTGACCAATAAGTTCATATTCCTACTATGTTGTTTTAACAATTTGTAATTTTCATACATTTTGTGTACTTCAGGGTGTGAGCGTTTCATATGTTTAATAAAGTTGGACGAAACATTTTTATGACCACGTAGTATTACTTGGCAAGAGACGCATCGTGCTGTAAATGTATCGCCTTGTGCGTTAATGTCATCTGGCTACAAATGTAAATAAATAAACACAACTGCATCGAAATACAACAATAAAATAAAGCGATATGTTTATACATACAACTTCGAAAAAAGGTGGCGAGAATAATACCGCACTTTCTCCGCGCCGATAACGCTTAGCCGGTTTCACCTCCTGTTGACCAGCCGCATTATTTTGAAATTGTGCGTACAAAGTCTGATGCGTTGGTGCTATAAAAGCAGAACTTTGTGATTTTGGATTCTGATTTTCCTGACAATAACTGCCAACTCCGTTCGCATATTCATTTCCTGCACTGATATTATCGAAATGACGTTTTTGTCCACTGCCTGGGGCAATCACGCCAGCCGGTCCAATGAATATTTCTTCACAATTTTCATATTTAATAGTGGGCTCCATAACAAAATTCAACTTTTTCACATTTATTCCGCACATATATTAAACAAGTTTGTCATATCGATTTTGGAAAAAATAAAAGTACAATTATTTTGATTATCAGTAATGGGTTGAAATGTTGCCACAGTTGTGTGTTAACAATTTTCTTAGTTCATCAGTTATATTTATTTGTGTTTTGATTATTGCCGAACTTTAAAATCCGTACGTCGTAATTTTATAATATTTATATCAATTCAAATATATTATAAATCTTAAATATCACGCACTTTAAAAGTTTGGAACTGGGAAATTTAGTTTTTTATTTTTTAAATGTCCCTTTCTCAATAGCAACACTGCGCGATGAAAACAAACACGAAATTTGATACCAAAAATAGGCAATAATAAAATATAACTAAACGGAAGACGATAAACTAAAGCAAACAGAAAACAAATAATGTAAAATAAAGGAATCTCTTGCATTTTCACAGCATCTTAACTCTGTTTGGAAAACTATACATTTCAATTATTCTACTAGAATTGGCTGAGAAAGAAATGTTTATATAGTGAATTTGTATGTTTATTACTTATGAATGAAAAATTGTGCTTTTTAGACTGGTTGAAGTAAACGAATGAGTTCATGTACATAGTTCTTAAATTGAATGCATCACAGGAGAAAAATTACCAATAAGAATTTGAATATTTCAGAAGTGTTTGTTATCATACAAAGTGAAAGTTTACCAATTTCCTATCACAATTAAATTTGCTTTTTTTTAACACTATTACGTGCAGAAAATTATTTAATATAAAAAGTCTCACTCAAAGTAACAACTTTCGTTGTAAACAAAACTAAATTGCATACACGAAAAATCTCCAATGGGAGCCCCAAACAATAAGTAATAAAAAAGAAACTATCACCATTAACTCGCCGATTTTGTGTTACTTATATAAATTTCTCACCTCTCAGCGAATTGTTGTTCCAAGGCGCTCTCCTATAATGCCCCCTTTGCGCCAAAAAGTGGTGTTTTGCGTTCTCTGACATTTGGAGCTGTCATATTGACAGTCGTGTGCGGTAGGTGATTGCTTGTGCATTTGTGAAACGCTTCTTGCCATCATCGTTTTCAAAGTTATTTTGTGCTATCTATTGTGTATTGTGGCTTAAAAAATGTTACTGGCATACAAATTATAAATTATTTTCACACATTTGCGTTTTTTATGAAGTTCTTAAACGAAAAAGCACATCAACTGCCTATTTGATGCTCACTACAATTTCACTTGAAAAGCCGTAAAATTGAAAGAAAAAAATTATGTTTTAGTGGGAGGTAACTTGAACAAAGCACACATAGATACAAAGTGAAAGTGTTTATTTTTCGTGTATAAAATATTTGTGAATTTAAAAGAATTGCAACTAATGTGTAACTAATAACGAATCTTTTAGTATTGTGCAAAACCACCGTCCAGTGAATATTTCGTCTTCCTGCCTTTTTATTTTGTTATAATCTGTAAATTGTGCAAAATAATTGCAGTTACCGCTGACCCCTCCCTCCTAACGGTACTTAATTTTTCGCCCCATATAGTGTTGTGTGCTCTCGCAGAAATAAAATAAAATAAAACTGCGAATTTTATAGAAATTAAAAGCGCAAACTTTCGAAGGGAGCGGAAACTCAAAAATTTAAACAAAATGTATCGCATTGGACCGATTAGTCGTAAATCGAATTTTCATTTGCGTGAAAAATTCCTTATTGGTTTGGTGTTAGCTACGCTATGCCTACTCTGTTTCGGTGGTATATTCCTCCTTCCCGATAATTTTGGCGGTGAACGCGTTCTGCGTGTTTATAAGCAATTCCAAAAAGCCGGTCCTGAAATGTTCATACCGGCACCACCCCTCGCTGCACACGCACCAAAAGACGCAGATCCACATTTTATGGGCGACCGTCAAAAATTGCAAGCTAAAATCAAAGAAGAATTAGGTGAAATATTAGATAAGCCAGAACTGCAGCAGCAGCAGCAACAACACCAACAAGACGCTGGCTATGATGGCGAGGAAATGGGCGTAGGCGATGATGGACAACAGCAACAAGGTGCTGCACCACCTTTAAATGGTGAAGGACCACCAGAAAGTGTAGCTACCGCCGGAAAAGGACAAAACAGCTTCAATGAAGATACGGCAGCACGCCTGGATAACAACAATTTACCAGTAGGAAAAATTGCTAGTTTGACAATCAGCCCCAGCGCAAACGCTGATCCGGATTCAAAAGTGGAAGAGAAGCGACAGAAAGTTAAAGAGGTAAGTAAGTATGTAGGAATTAGAACTTTATTAGAACTTCTGACATATGTACATACATATGTATGTATATGCATTTAATACTATATATGTATGCATGTATAGTCATTATCAGTAACTGCCTTACTTAAGTACTTTGAATTACTTTGATTGACCATTCTTAACGCCATGTTAGCGATAAGCACCGACCTTGTTGTTGGGTTACTTCGACGAGTATGTGCTTTCTGTGATTTCAGTGCCAACAAACGCTCATATCTGTTATAATTTTCAAGTGCACCGCCTATATCTGTACTGGTTTAATCACTTGCAATTGTAATAAATAGTTATAATGATTTTATATTAATAGATAAACGTGTGTGCACGCCTTGTTATTTAATTACACGGACTATTTAGATTAAATTGATTGTACGAATTATATTGTACATACTTTCATATGTTTGTTCATATGTATGTTTTTACTTGTGTCAGAAGTTGTAATACGTTCCTTATAACGGTTATGAATCCGTAAAACAAAGCTTAACATATGAATAAAAAGCCCCAAAAATGTTCCTCTAAGCCAGGGCTACAATTTCCGATCATATTGACTAGATCGGGTATCATAACAAATAGTTGTCATATCACAATATCAAAATATTATTAATAACTCTTTTATACCCTTTTATGTTATAATAAATACACCTGTGAAGGGCTTTATAACACTGTTTTTTTGTTTTAAAATGAATTTAGTCAACACAGATGTAATTCAGACGAGCTTACCCTTACTACCATTCGCACCCATATAAGCCTACTTCTGTGGGGCATTCGCTGTGTTGCCAAGTGATCAGTCGCCAAGCGGTAGGAGACCAAACGTATTATTTACACACTACTGACCCACTTGATGTGCTGTGTCAGCAAACAAGCAAACACATATTCAGCATTGTTGTTTTGCAATTTTACTTCAGAAGACGATAATTTTTTTTTTTTTTTTATATTTTTTGCTAGTTTTTGTTCTCCTCAGCGTTATTTATGTAAATGTATGTAGCATAGACCTATGAGTAAAATTTAATGACGCACACATTAAAAATCTCATTCTTTTTTAGTGAGAGTAGCAGAGGAAGCATATATGTTTGCTGAATCTTCCGCAGTTCGTAGAGACATGCTATTAAATGATTGTCTCAAGCGTTCACGTTGTGGAACCTGAAATACACCATATCTGATTAGCGCTGTTAATTTATTAGTTTTTTCATTCTTCGCCACTGTGGCTTCGAGTTTTTTGCGTGCTTTCAACTTTCAATTTCTTTGTATTGAAGTGTTCTCTCAGGCGTTCAAACAACTTTTTTTGTGTAGCGAACTTTTGTGTGGACAGATATAATATATTACTTTGACTTATGCTTCTAGGCGATTTCGTTGTCTGTTGTGGTTTTTTAGAGTTGTAACAATAACAACTCGCTGTAAATTGACCTACAATAATTGATAAGTTCTTATTACGTCCACTAATTTATTTACTTTTAATTTCATTATAAGTAATATTATGCCCATACATGTATATAGTTTTGCATATATATATATGTAAGTATTTATAATATTTATTTGCGTTTGTCTTCTTAACTTTTGCATTGTTTTCACAAATGATTTTTTTTTTATTTTGGTTTGCGCCTGCAAATAACCCTGTTTCCGTTTGATCTCTCATTTTCGCTGTTTCTCTAAAGCTCTTTCGAAACGAAATCGAGCTAAATAACATACAGAAAACAAAAATAAACAAAGTAAAGAGGAATAAAAAGATTTCGAAATTGTATCTCGACATTAGTTACACTCTCACTACACAACGCGTGTATTTTTAAAGCGCAGCCACTTCCTCAATTTCTTTCTTTTCGTTTCTGTTTTAATTTGTACTATATATACATACATATGTGTATGTATGTATGTATGTATGTGCGCGTTTTGTTTCATTTTATTTTGCAAGCAATTTCGTATTTAATACCACAACACTTTTATTGAAAACGATTCCAAATTAAGACCATAAATTTGCCATGCCGTGTTGAGTGGAATTTGCCGCTAGCACGAATATGCTTTAAACTTAGCTGAAATTTGTTAAATGGCAAATTTATTAACAAATTACAGCTTAAAATATTTGTTAAAAATAAATATTAATTAGGGTTGCAAATTTTTTCGTTAAAAATTTTTGGATAGAAAATTATATTTTACATTTTTATTACAATTTTGAGATTTTTTCCATTCGTTATTTGAAATTAGATTTTTTTTTATACTTTTCAATCCGTTATTTGAATTGCTATTATTTTCATTTTTCAAATCGGTTGAACATTTATTTTTAATTTTCAATCTAGTATTTGGGATTAGATATTTTTCTTAGTTTTCAATCCGATTAAAAATTAATTTTTAATATTTAAATCCGGTATTTGGGAATACAATTTTGAAAATTATTTACATACATATATTAAGATTTTTAAGATAACTCTGCAAAATAACAGTACTTAAAAATTAAATCTTCAAAATAACAGCCCTCGTCCGGATAAAATCCCGGTGAATTCCGATACTGTGAAACCGGCTATCGTGGCAATCGAGAAAATATATCTTCTTCTTCCCTTAGCAATGCATTTTCCCTATAAAAAAAACGTGGTAAACTAGAATTGCTCTCAAAATTTGAGCCAACTTATATATCAGGTTGCTTTTTAGTTGTTTACCTTGTAAATTCACATCTTAATCGCATTCATATATTGCGTAGTGGTAAAAGTCTTTTCGTATTTCTATTCAAACTATCCAATAGTCTCATCAGATTCAACCTTACCACCTGATTTGTGGAAAAAATGTCACTTGTGCTAAATAACTTAATATCCATTCGAATTTTTTTTAACTAAATTATAGTTTTATAGTAAATCGCTTTAGCTTAATTCTTATCTCAATAACATCTTCGAGAGTTTCTATATATTTCACTTGAAAGAGCTCGGAATGCCGTCTTATTATAAATTTCTAAATACATGTGCATGTTTATATAATATACTTGACATTTTGTAATTGTAAGCCAACTAAAGACCCCAGTTATTGATTGTCCACAATTAATCTAGTTATTTGTCAACTGAACATCGTAAAATTAAGTGAAGTACCAAACCTTTTTATCAGAAATTCAAGAATTGTTCATTGCACATTTGAAAGCTATTACATACTGACAAATATAAATTACGTGCTTTTAAGCGTCTTTTTACTATCTTGTTGGTTTTTTCCCTTTAAATTGTTCGTTTTTTGTTTTGCTATTGCTTTTACGCTTGGTTCAGAGACACGTTTTTATTAATTATTTTGCATGCTTAAATACTTTCACATTCATTTTGCGTTTAATGCCCAGATACTAATGCATAAAGGGTGCTCTTTTTGGATGGTAAAATTAAATGGTGTCGGTTAGACAGCATTTATTCTTGGAAAAAGTAAATGTCTATGCGGGCTACGACATCCTGTATAAATCTGCATTTCGATCGAATCTTTGCACCATTCCTTCCGGTAAAACTGACTTAATCTGCCAGTGAGCCGAATGCTCGTTTCCAGCTGGTTGTTGTTGTTGTCGGTTCCGGCTATTTAGACCCGACTGTCGTGTGAACGGTCTGGTCTTACTTATTCAGCGGAGGCTCTCATTTATCAGAGCTCAACATAAAGTACAGACAGTAGCTTACAAAGACTTTTCAAGATATTTCACTTCCAAATTTCGAATGTAGCTGGTTAAGCTAGAAAATTTGATGTTGTTGTTGTTGTAACGGCAGAAATTCTGCCGAGTTGACAGTTCTTGACCGGATAAAAATCCGGGTCCGTTCCGGTTTTCGTAGACCCGACTGTCGTGGGAACGGTAGAAATTTCCTCATCCTGAAGTGCTCCGTAAGTTTGCTGAACAGAACGCGTTTTTTCGTTATAAACTTCCACGATTTTTGAATATTTTTCTGTTATAGGTTTTTTATGGAATTTACCAAAGTACACTGAACATAATAGCTTATTTACACACAACTTTCGCTTCGCTTTGCTTCAACAGCATTCGTCGTTTTAATTAGAATGAAGCTCGGCAAGCAAAGCGTTCATTTTGACATACCGTTAGTCTCTTAATTTCGTTGTCAAAGTATGAAATGTCAAGGAA
The DNA here is from genome assembly GCF_001853355.1 of Bactrocera latifrons. Lineage (NCBI taxonomy): Eukaryota > Metazoa > Arthropoda > Insecta > Diptera > Tephritidae > Bactrocera > Bactrocera latifrons. Next base: position 2,261,104 of record NW_017535407.1, read on the forward strand.
AGCGCGGAAAGTTGCTTGTGAATCAGCCAAAAATGTCAAAATTATGTGTGTATACTTTGACAGTTATTTCTTTGGGAAATCCCACACATCTAAAAGCACCCTGTATAAACAGATTTATGACTTACAAATGTATACGTACTAATAATTTCGGTCTGCACGTGTTGTCATTAACATTTTCTTGGCTTGTTGATGCGAAGTGACAAATGTTTGTGCGGCAGTTAGATAAGACTTTTCTGCAGCCATAATTGCCGGCTAGTTATTTACATCAGTAATTTTAAATTTAAAAAATAATGACGAAAGTTTACTTATCAATTTCTTAGTTATTACTCTCTCAATTTCTTAGTTATTACTTTCTCGCTCTCAACTTCAGCTTCCAAAAATTCACGTCAATATCGTGGAAACTCTATATAGTACACCAGCTTTTTTAAAACTCTTTTTAGTAATTAATTGAAAGATTTTTCTAAATATTCATATATTTTCAACTTATCGGTTGCTTTTAAAAAAATATAATTTTTTCTGATCTAATCTCAGTTTTTTTTATTTCAATATCGTTACACTCTCCAATAGAAGTTGTAGAATTTTGTCTGCTTCCCAACTCAAAACAACTGAAATCACTCACTTATTTACATGGCTGTCTGTTTATTGTTCGTATCAACTATACCTTTGTAAATATTTATCTATTCACCGATCAATGTTGATTTTGCGCGATAATTTTTCGCTTGAATAGCATTCAATGTTTCCTCTCCCGTCGCAGTGTTGTTGTCTAGAGCAATGAACTTTTAGTAGTAATAAAGTTGCGTTGAATCTAAACATACATATTTACACCTAGTTATATTATTACTTTACATGTGTGTTAGCAACTTTGTTTAAAATCACTTTTCAAGTAAAAAAACTAAAATTCATTTTCATTGGAAGCTATCGGAAACTTGTTGGGCAATTATTGTTGATTGCAATGTGCCACTTGATGCGAGGATGCTTTTTACATTAAATGAAATTTCTCATTAATAGCAACTATTAGTAAGAATATTTATTTAATACCCGCAAATAAAAACAAAAATCTTAATGAGCGTAATAAAACTCAGCAGTTGTAAGATTTCAATGTTTGATAATAATAGCGGAGTCTAGTGAAGAAAATTCAAGTTCAACTAAATAATATAAAACATAAAAAATAAATATAAATAATAATATAATAGGAAAAAATAGTAAGACTTTTTTCATAATTTAAAAATTCCTAATTTATTGTACGAAATTTATGTCGTCCCTGCAAAGTAATACTCCTTGGCTCGAATACACTTGTGCTAACGTATTTTACAATCCCTGAAACAGTTGACAAAGACAGATTCCTTTCGTGCTGTCGCCAGTGAAAGCTCCCTTTGAAATCGACAAAGAGGTGGTGTGTGTCTCTGTTTTTTTTCGCGGTTCTTTTCCAAGGTTTGCTGCATGGTGAACATCTGGTCAGTTGTTGATAAGGTCCAATCAGTTTGTTGACGGTGGGTTTTTATTTTTCACACAATACGCTCAATACAACCTTATGTATCGGCTGATGTTAAAAAAAGAAGAACTCTTTTAAGATACTTGTCATGATACGGCATACCTTGGCAAACCAATTGACCCAAAAAATGAAGTTTTTTTAAACTTAAAACATATTTCGAAGTTTGTGGAGCAGTGTTTGAACGATTAAAAATATTTTAATGTCGTAAAAAAATCTGTGAAGTTTCAACCACTTTCGCCAGCGAAAGCCCCCTTCAGCAGTAGAGCTGCCACATAAGAATCGTTAATTATATGTTTTTGCTTATTGGCGCTTGCTTTCCCAACGAATTAATCAGAACTATAAATTGTATAAGCATATGTACATAATAGTATACTTAGAAGCATAATAATATAAGCTCATCGATCTTACGTCCCACAGTTTTTGCACGAAAACGTTCATTTATATGTGTTTTTACGCGAATTTGGGCACTGAACAAAGCAACTAATGAATAAATTTCCATTCTGAGAAGCTGTGTTGTCACCCACTTTGCTTGCTATTGATTTCAAATTCCAATATAAAGGCGCCTTAACTTGCTCTACACACAACGCTGCTCTGCTCAGTTGCTCCGCCAACAAATCATTTACTATCGCAATCTCACCTAGAGCAATAGTTGTAATGAGTTCTCATGTTGTCAGTGTTGTCATTGTAGCTGTCAATTTCGTTGGCAAATGTTTGGTAATTCATTTTGTAATTCTACACTTCCACAGAACCACACTTATCAATGAATTAATTTCTTATCTCATTCGACTCGATGCCAGTTTAAATATGTTTGTTTTGTGTTGAAGTCTCTTTTTTCTTTCCTCGAGTACTCTTTTTGTTTGATTTAGTAGGTTTCCGTATTTTTTTTATTTATTTTTATGTAGGCCCATACTCTGTCAGTCAGTTGAAGCTCAGCAGAAAAAAACAAATAGTGTGTTTCAAAGCTATAACCTACTTACAACAACAGAAATACAGTTTGCCCTTCAGCTTTGCGGCTTCTTTTTATTGTTATTATTTATTACCATTTTATATTATTTTTTTATTTAATTAGTTTCTATGCGCTCTACATTTTATTTTATATATTTGAATAACTAGTAATAAGTTCATGTGGCTCACGATCATTAATTTGAATAAAATAAAGCATGTTAAGCACAATGGGATCTACATCCAGATAAAATTAATTGATTTTTCTCGTTTTGAAATCGGGGTACATTGTTTTCCGTTGACCGTAACAACTAAATTGCAATAGGTGCAAATCTTCCGATTATATCGATCAATTACTCTTCTGCAACATTTCTATGTATGTATATAACGTTTCGAAAAGTATAAGAACAATGTGTATTTTGCGAGAGTTACGAGTTCCAAAAGTGGGTTACTCGATAAATTATGCGTACTTGGAAAACTTCTTAAATGTATGTACATATGCATGTGTCGTACAAATATACCTTATACTATATATGTAGAAACGCTCTTAGAAGTAGATCTCTTAAAACACATATGATCAAAATTGACACGGACTGACATAATATTTTCACGTATTTTAATCCAAATTTTCATCATCGCCTTTTGAGCCAGTGCATGCATGTCAACACTTAATTTAAGTTGCCATGCAAATGTTATAGGTCTTGCTTGGCATGGTTCTCAGTTCCCCAACGGTGATTTTTGACTTTCGAAAACAGAAAAAAGTCTCCTTCTTCGTCTTTACTGGCGTAGACACCGATTATAGTTGAGTTAACAACAGCGCGTCAGTCGTTTCTTGTTTTCGCAAATTGGCGTCAATTAGAAATGCCAAGTGCATCATTAATCTTCCGGAAAACCGTTTTCTCGAAAACTCGTAACATCGACTCATCAGATCGTCTTGCTTCTGCACCATATAGCCGGACGGAAATAATGAGCGACTTATAGAGTTTGATCTTTGTTCGTCAAGAGAGGACTTTACTTCTAAATTGAATACTCAGTCCAAAGTAGCACGTATTGGCAAGAGTTATGCTGCGTTGAATTTCAAGGCTGACATTCTGGTTCCAAGGTACACGAAATTAACGGCGCTGTTGTTAAGGCCAATGATATCAATATCATCGACGTATGCCAGCAAAAGAACGTCTCGGAGAAGTCTTTCCCTATCCTGACGAAGCATGGAGCTTTAAAACTATATCTGATCAAAATTGACCCGGACTGACAAAAAACTATATTTTTACCTATTTTAATACCAATCCTCATTATCGCCTTTTGAGCTAATACATGCGTGCCTACGCTTAAACCGATTTTTCATGCACTTTTTACCTAGGTTGAGATGAGCTTCAGTTCCTCGACGGGATTTTTAATTTCCAACAATAGTAAAAAATCACTAGAGCCAAATTTGGCGAATACGATCGCTAAGCGATGACACCCATTTCGTGTTTGGTCAAAAACTCAGTCATAATCATACTGGCATATGCCGGCTCATTATCGTGATTCATGAATTTTGTGACTAAAATTCAGTCGATTACGACGGTTTGCTTCACACAGAACCCTCAAAACGGCCAATGGTCGATAAAAACCGTTTGAGCCGTTGGAAAGAATTTAAGGTTAACCACACTACAGTAATCGAAGAAAACGATGAGTCTGGACTTTGACTATTTTTTTCGATTAATCTAATTTTTGGAGCGAATTCATATTCATAACCCCCCATCTCACCCCATGTAATAATACGTTTGGTAGAATTTTCAGTTACGTTGTCAAGTCATTAAGAGAGGTGGATGGACAACTCGAATTTCGAAATTTTCCATTCGCAGTTTATATGGGTCAGTCCGGGTTAAATTTGATCAGATGGTTTATGTATTTAAGGTTGTGTAAAAAGACATATCAATTATTGTTGCCTTAAATTGAAGGTTTTATTTAGAATAGTTAGAACGATCCGAATTAGGCCAAATATGTTTGACAACTTGAACTTTCGAAGGTAATTTTACCATGCCACTCGCGGAGAAATCCTCAGAAGCTAATTTTGAGGCGAATTATTAACCAGTAACATCTTATGCTATACACAGGAACAAGTATTATTCCTAATGGCACACAATTACTCAATTAGCATAAGCTGGCAGCTTGTTGGTAGTGCAGGACACAATTGAATGCACCTTGGAGCACCGCATAATAGATGAGTTTCAGTCAATCCCTTCAAATCCTCTCTGACCGTGAATCGTGGTTTGGCTACTGCTCTAGCTGTCATAAGTGACCCCATTTTTTATCATCAGTCAACACCCGCTTCAAAAATGCATCGGTTTCGTTGCGATTCAGCAGCGAATTGCAAATTAATATTTGTTCCGTGGGGGTTTAGCGTTAATCGAGCTTCTTTTTGTATGCAGCCTTATTTAAGTGGTCTCGAACTCGAATATTTCCATTATTTTTTTTATACATTTTTTCGACAATTGGTCTACTTGAGCGTGACTTTGTCATCAACATTACAAAAACGGAGTCGACGAAATCAAGGGTTATATCAGGACACTATTCATATTTCAAGCTGTTTGGCTTGCTATTGTTGTTGCTGGACCTTATGTAATTTAATAATATACTGAAATATTGAGCGACAGCAATTAATTTAATCAACGATCCAATTTATTTATATTCCCATTGAAGTATCAATTAAAATTCAATAAATTCCTAAAACATCGCCTTCCTCCACTCAATTCATCATTTACTACCTCTATATGCATGTACACATGTAACAGTTATTGCAACAAATTGCTTACACGACTCTCGCCATCGCCACAGTGATCTCCCACAAAGGCCACCGCAAGCGCCAATAAGCCATCCCCCGGGGCAAGCTTTTTCGGTGCGACACATTGAACTGCAATTGAATTAATCGGATGATGTTAGTGCCAATTGCGATAAGCAGCTGTTAGCAACCTGTTGCGTTGCGACTCCACTTGGCACAATATGTGGCCAATATGCCACCGAATGTCGCTGAACTTACACTTTCCATCACGACAATATGCAGACCCCTTGCGCCTGGCCACTAGGCACACTCAATGCTTTGTGAGTAAAATGAACGAAGGAGAGGGGAGAAATGTTTGGCAAAAAGCGCTGACCGTAATGCTTGGCACTATAACGCTACCTACAGGAATGTTTACATATCGTTTCGTTTCTCGTCGTGTGAGGAAGTAGTTGGCGGGCTCTATGTGGCTTGCCGGCCGCTAGTGACCGGCTGACGGGCAAATAGTCGCCAATTTATGTTTTCTTCTTTTTTTTTTTTATTGTTTCGACGCTGTTAATGAAATTTCCGACTAACGACAAAGGAATGAACATAAAAAGTGGCTAAAATTGTTCGGCGTGTAATTGCCGTTGATTGCGTTGCCACTTTTTGTGCTGTCAAAAAATTACGCGCACTTAGTGTTGCTGGGGCCCTATTAACGAACATATATGTATGTATGTGTATATGCATGTGTATATATATTATATGTAGCACCGTTACTGGTGGGCAGCGTGGGCGACAGCAATGAAAAAAAGCTATGAAGCGTGTCAATGGCCATTGGCCCCGTTAGCTTTGGTTCCAATTTGCCCAACGAATCGTAAATATAAATAATTGTTTTTGCTGTTGTTGTCATCATTTTAAGCATTTAAAATTTAGTGCTGGCCACCGGTTGACCACCACTTATAATTATATTCATACATATGTAGATATGTAAGTATGTATATAGTATAACAATATGTTTGCCTTATTATAATGCAATTTGGTGCCATGAGCGTGTCGTTAGCTGGTTTAGTAGTGGAGCTGTGCGCGGAAATGCTTAGCATAACAAAGTAGCTAAGTAAATGGTACCAAGTGCGGGGTTGTTGTCTCTTAATTGTTCTTTTTTAAGTTTGCAGGTGAAAGTTTGCCGATGGTAGGTATATGCTTTAATACAGGAGAATTTCTATATATGTCGCTAATGATTCTTGTTGATAAAGTTTTCATTGAAATTTGAAAATTGTAGTTGAATCCAAAACTGTGAGAGAAGTTGTCGTGAAGAAAACGGTTGGTTTGCTTTTTTCCTATTTTTACAAGTGGTCGTAAATTTACCGTCTAATGCTGTACAATAATAACACCATTTCCGTTATTTATGCAGATTACTCCAAATAGAAACTGCAGCAACTGAGACAGTTTTTTGAAAAGAGAAACGCATATGTTTTCAATTATCTTCGCCAAGAAATATTTTTTGTATTTGAATTATTTTGAAACGATATAAGAACGACCTGTCTTTTTCGGTCTGATATGAGTAAGTAAATTCAAGTAGAGCATCCTCTTATGACATTATAAAATATTTTAGAAGCAACAGGGAGAGATTTTTTTAACTCCTTTCTCACTGCTGCAACATGTTGCTACAGAGGAAAATAGTTTTGTCCAGCTAAAGGTACGAGATTGATATAGGTTTATGTATATAGGAATGATCAGGATGACGAGGCTTGTTGAATTTCGGATGTTCGTCCATCTGTCTGTGCAAGCTATAATTTGAGATATCCTAATGAAACTTGGAACTGAGGACAAATTCATTAATGGGCTCGTTTTTGAAAAAGTGGTCGTGGCTCCGCCCTCTAAATTTAATGTATATATCTCTCAAATCATTCAAGCAAAAATGACAAAATATGCTCATGACAAATCCCTTAAGCACTCGTATTGTAAAAATTAGTAAAATCGGATGATAACGCCGCCCACTCCCCATATAACCATATTGTTAAAAATTACTAAAAGCGCAGTAAAACAATTACTAAATACGCCAGAAACATTAAATTTTACCTCCGAGATGATCTGAGAGGGCTTCATGAGAGCCGGTGTGAAAATTGGACAATAGACGTGGTACCACTCACTTTTTGATGAAATCATACATATATGTCGGGACACCTTCCGACCGATTTCGGCTAAATTTAGTACGTAGCGTTCTTCTCATATTTTTATATCGCAGTGCGAAAATGGCCAAAAACAAAACATTTCATTTCATTCTTGCACTTTCCAGCATACAAATCAAGAATTAATAATATAAGGGAATAAAATTTTGAAATCATAATTCCTTTAAAGTATGCCAACTTATAACCAAAAATTGCCCAAATCTAAATAATATCGTTCAAGCTTCTAGGAACCGATTATGTGGACCCAAATTGCCCAAATATAAATAGAATTGTTCAAGGAACCGATTATGTGGATCCCAGTAACGATAGTTGATTTTTGAACGAAAATATCGGTTAATGTGTGAGATATGCAAATGAAATTTATAGAGAATCCTTTTCTGACAATAGTTAATGGGTTAAATCGGGTCCATTCTTCCCTGAGCCCCCATATACCTAATATAAAGATTTTCGAACTTTCGGGTGACTTTACACCGCATACATCAGACAATGTTTGAGTTATCTCAATGAAAATGGGAGAGCGTGTTTTATTCATAGCAGTGGATCTTTGTGCCTAAACTGGATAAAATAGGACAAAAACTTGACCTAGCCCCCATATTCGTAATATCAAGATTTTCGAACATCCGGCTGTCTTTAATACTTCTGTTTGGTGATTGTAAATATGTGGGGTACTTTATAAAATCCAGCAAAAATTCTTTTAGTATGTGACATGATTAAAGTTAATAGATAAAATCTGGTCGGTACTACCCCAACTGCCATATACTACGTATAATGATTTTCGTTTTTCTAACAAACCCTAACCTTATTTGTCGGTCAGTGTTTGAGTTAAAAAGTATATATCTACATATATATAAAATGCTTGAATTCTGATTTTATGATTAACGGTATTCCCACAACTTTGATTTCACGTTGCAAGAGTATGAAATGTTCGGTTGCAGCCGAACTTAGCTCTTCTTTACTTGCTTTTTTTTATTTATTTTTTATTTTTAGTTTTTAACATATCTTTATACATACCATTCGCAAAAAAATGCTGCTTCCAAAAAGTAATATTTTTAATAATAATTCGAGCTATTCCTAGTATTTTCAAGATGAATGAACCACAAAAATATACATATGTATGTATCTTTCTCCCCCTACATTTTGAAATTTATTACTATTCATCAAAGTTCTTTTTACATATGTATGTACATAAGTATACGTTCCGCCCGTCTCATAAAATCGAGCGAGCATTTTACTTAATTTCGCTTAGACATGCAATGGTGCGTGCTGAAAATTTCGATGGCGTTTGTCAGCGTGTTGTGACATTTGGTTACCACTTTGCGAATTTCACGCCAATATAAAATGTTTAACTTTTATTTGATTTGACGACAGCGGCAACGTCAAACCCAGCACCGTGGGATCTGTATATTTATAACTGTATTAACATTTCCGTACCCTCAGCAGTTGTATAAATATTCTGTGCATTTATATTTTTTTCAGAAAGAAATTTTACAATTTTTGGCACTTAGGTAAATATTAAATATCTATGTATATTATTTTACTATATATTTTTTTGAATTCTTTGAGACGTACAGACATACACTCAAGGTTAGCGTTTGAACTCTGGAATGTGATAATGAAATTAAGTCGGACTAATTAACACTACACCTACTCTTAAATGCCAATATTTTAAAAATTTAAAAATCAATATTGGTTTAGAGATAAAAATTATTTTTTTTTTCGAAGAAAATTTGCCTTGAGAACGTGTTCGTTGCTTTCAAAATCAGCTGTAATAATACAATGTAATTAACATATGTATATAGTTACAGTCTATTTTAAAGACTACCATATTAGCAATGGAAGCTCCTATAGCATTTTTATATAGCTCAAAAAATATTGATATATTTATGCATGTTTGTCTAGAGTAAATAAAGAGGAACGTAGAGACACTCTATAAGACTTGTTTCAAAATGGTATATAAAATAGACAGAATTCTTATTGAGAGCTCTTTATACAACATGTTCTTTGTAGGTATAGAATTTCCTCAAGGTATTGATGTGAGAAAAGCTGTCTTCTTAGACTGAGGATTTATTGTCGGAATCAGAAAATTCGGTGTCAAGGCCTCAATCGAAGCGGGATTGTGGGCATAAATTTAAATTTTGCATATCCCCACAGGAAGAAGTCGAACGGTGTGATATCACAAAATCTTTGTGCGCAATCGATCGGTCCAAATCGCTTACCAGAGTGTTCTCTCAATAGATCCATTGATTGATGCAATGCGTGGGAAGTGGCGCTGAGGTCACGAGCTTCAATTTCATGCATTAAATGGTCGGTTATAATGGCGCGATAACGGTCGCCATTGACGATTAATTTCTCACCGGCATCATTTTTAAAGAAATATTGACCGATGTTTCCACGGCCTACATACCACACTAAACCGTTATTTCTTCTGTATGAAATGGCAGCTCTTTAATCTTTTCAGGTTGCTCTTCGTCCCAAAATGCGATCATTTTGTTTGTTTACATACCCATTGAGCCAGAAATGGACCTCATCGCTGAATAAAATTTGACTCGCAAAAGGTCGAATCTTTTTATAACTCTTCAAGAGCCCATTAATCGAAGAGAAATCGAACTTTTTTATTTAATTTGAAATGAAAGTGCGATTACGCTAAAAATACACCCTTTATTTAGAAACCCATTGCGCACAAAATATTAATTTCTGTAATATGCAACCATTTCTCCAACTGCCATCGCAATACACCCGACGAATGCTGTGAAACGTCGGAGAAATTCGTAGCTGTGATAAAAATAAACTATTTTCATGCAAAACAAAAGCAATAAATAATGAAAAATGCGCAAGAAAATGTGTGATTATGAGACCGCATTCCATTAAGCGCTTCAATTGGCCAGCAGCCGCAATGCGAAAATACCGCCGAGGTTTCGCAACTCGCACGGCTCGCCGCCGCGTAAAAATTGCGGATGCTGCCGCCGCTGCAGCGTTGCATTGCCGCGAATCTCATTAATGAGTTATACGCCTAATTCGCATTGTTGCTTTCGCAAATTGAGCTTATCATGCAATTGTTCAGCTGTTGTTTTTGCTTGGTTTCCTTTGTTTTTATTTTTTTTCCACGTGTTATTGCCACAACAGCGAACAACGGTAATTGTAGTGCAGAGCAATTAAAACAGCGCGAGCGCAAAAGTGAAAATGAAATTTCAGTTTTGTCGCAGCAAAGAGCGGTGAGAACACATGCACACATACATATATAGATACATATATAATATATGTATGTATGCACAATCGTCGCTCTACACGTCGTTTCAAAATACTTTGCTTGTGCTGAAAAGCTCTCTAAATTATTACTTTGTTTGGTTTTGCCTTTATTGCCGCATTCACACGCTTTTGTTGCATTTTCACGTATGGTTTTTTCAGTTTTATATCCTATATACGATAGTCGAAAAAGTCCTTTCGTATTTTGTCAATAGAGGTCGTTGCAATCGTATATCTTCAGTGCTACCAATCACATTGTGGCATTCCATATAGTGTTGGTAAGATTTTAAGCTTCATTTAACCAAAAAGAATTAAGTTCGGGGAAAGTTGTAAAAAAGTTAAAGCTATTCAAAAAAGAGTGAAAATAATGAAGAAATTCGCTATATTTAGAAATTTTTGTATAAAAAGGGAAGAATGCCACAGCCACTAATGAAATTTGTGTAGTTTACGGAGAAGATGCTGTATCGGTACGTGTAACGCAACAATGGTTTCGATGTGAAGGATGCACCTCGCTCTGGTTGACCTATTGTTGAAAAAGTCGATGAAATTATGGAAAAGATTGATGGATAATATTCGACCGAATAGATCGTCACATAAACAGCCAAAGCAGCATGAACTTTTGATGGACCGAATCAACATCTGCGATTTTTTGCTGAGACGAAATAAAATCGAACATTTCTGAAGTGAATGGTAACAGGAGGCGAAATGTGGATCAAATACGACAATAATGTGTCAAAAAGATGATGGAGCTCAAGAAATGGTCACAAAGCCGGAATGACGCCTCGAAAGGTTTGGTAGGATTGGAAAGGAATCATCCACTATGAGCTACTCCAGCCTGGTCGAACGATTGAATCTACATTTTATTGGCAACAATTGATGAGATTGAAGCAAGCAATCGAAAAAACGACTAGAACTGATCAACAGAAAGGGCTTCATCTTCCATCAGGACAACGCTAGACCACACACACAACTTTGATGACTTGGCAAAAACTGGGAGAACTTGGCTGGGAAGTTTTGATGCATTCACCATATAGCTCTGACCTTGCACCATCGGACTACCATTTGTTTCAGCCAATGCAGAACTCTTATAATGGAGTAAAGTTGACTTCACGAGAAGCCTGTGAAAATTACTTGTCGCAGTTTTTCGCCGAGAAATCAGAAAACTTTTACACTGATGGAATAATGTCTGTAGCGCAAAAATGGCAAAAAGTGGTAGCCCAAAATGGTACATATTTGGTTCCTTAAAGTTTACTATAAATTTAAAAAGAAATACGAAAATACTTGTGAATTGTGAAGTTAATTCTTCATCTCATACTGCATTGGTTATTCGTGATCAATTCGCCACATTTTCAACTAATATCGTGCCGTAAACACCGCATTCTCCCGATTTATCTTCGTGTAACTTCTGGCTATTCATCAAATTTCGAGGACACCATTTTGAGGATATAAAAGCTGAATCGATGATAGCTCTGATGGCCATCATAACGTAGGATTATTCCAAGTGCTAATGATGACTGGAAAATTCGTTTGCATAAGTGTATTGCAGCGGGAGGGGATTACTTTAGAGGAGATAAAACGGACAAATTTCACCTTTCAATTTGATCACAGTAGTACATACACTAGTCCTCCAGTTCCTGATAACGATTTTTCACTCATTTTTCGGAACCACCGATATCGAAGCACCATAGAATATACATAGTTGCCATAGAAACGGAATATCTTGTATGGATAACTTTTTTATAAGACATAATTGCTTGATAAAATGCAATTCCTTGTATCGAAAATGTTTTTGTTTGACGTTTTATCCATCATGGCTACAATTATATTACTTAGATCGGCTCACTATAGCACATAGCTGCTTTGCAAACTAACCGAACAGAATCAAGATAAAGATTGTTTCACCCTTTAATGCCATAAAAAGTGCACCTGTGTAAGGTATTATAGCTTCGGTGCAATCATAATGAAAACTAAATGAAAATTGGGCCAACTATACCATCGTAGCTGTTTGCATATTTACTATATATTCCATACCATGCCAAAAGAAAACGTAAAACATGAAATTTAGTTTAACGAAATGAAATGTAATTAAAATCTTCGGTCTCTCAACTGTACTGTCGCATAATGAAATAATGAGTGAACCGGTTGCCACGTACTAAGTATATACTTATAACTAAGTTTATATGTACATCTATTATTAGCTTTTCTCATTACATTGATGGCTGCGCTTTGTAGACAACTGTTGCTTTTGTTGAGAGACTGTGTCGCGCTGAGTGTTTGCCTGTCACGCATTAGAATGTCATGAATGCAACGCTCAGTGGTGATAAGTTGCTGACTCAGACTGATTTATTTTGCATTGAAATATGATTGTAAATTATCAATTGTGCACAATTTCATTTTTTATAAATAAAATATATATTTTTAGATTATTTGGTGCTGAATTAGATCAGGTTATGCTAAAGTCAATAACACATTAATATGAACAAAAAATGGTAAGCAAAGTAATTGACAACAATACACTTATGCCAATGTTTTTCCAATAACATCCAAATCCATCCAATCGTCGAGTATGCTTTCGTCCGAGCATATTCTACAATGAAGTTAATGCATGCTCCTTATCAGTTCTTCGCCGTCGTTTTTAAATGGCTTGATCGGTAATACATACTCCCAAAACTTTTATGTTCGAACTTCTTCATGGTCGGGCAATGAAACGTCTGCGCCCTCATCATCTATTGGGGAATCGGGTTCACCATCTACTGGTGTTATGCTTTCACAGCCATTCAGCAGCGCGAATAAGTGTTCTCTCCATAATTTCAGTATCTGTCACTATATCCCCTCTGGAGGTTCTTCAAGAGTATGCTCCGGTCTTGAAACCTTCCGTTAGTCGCCGCATCTTTTCAAAGAACACTCTTACGTGTCTCCCGTCTATTACAACATGTTCGATCTGGTTGATGAATTTTCGATCCGGAGACAGCCAGGTAGCTTGATGAATTTTCCTATGCTGGAATCTATTACTACAGATAATCATATTTCGGGCACCGGCGAAGTCGATCAGCCTCAACCCATGTGGGAATGTTCCATCATGGAGACTGAATTTACCAACCATTGTGACAAAGATACATTATTTGCCCACCCTGACGTTAAAGTCGCCAAGCACGATTTTGAAATCGTAGCCGGGCAGCTCTAAGAGCACATAAAAGACATCGTTGATCACATCGTCCTTATATTCCATCGAGGCGTGGGGTAAATCATCGATATGTTAAAGAACTGCGCTTTGATGTGGATTACGCCCAACGTTTAACGACCGGAGTAAATGCTAGGAATTGGAAACGGAGTCACCACGAATCCCACTTTTTTTTTTTTTTGCGCGCGCTTTTATATGGCCACTGTGGTAAATGCCACAAGGATATACTCGTCTCAGTCCTTGTCCCGCCCATCGCACTTTTTGGACGCCGGTGATGCCAGCCTTTATTTTTACAAGAGCACCTATCAGCTCGGCAGCGGCACCTTCCCAATTAAGGGACCGGATATTCCAGAGCGTTTGTAATGGTCGTCATCAAAGCTCGCAGCGGCACCTTCCCAATTAAGGGACCGGATATTCCAGAGCGTTTGTAATGGTCGTCATCAAAAGCGGGGTATCTTAGCCGAGACCGTTGTGTCCTTTTCATTGTGGATGGTTTTTACGTGGTCGTTCCTAAATTCTGCCCACAACGCTGGGGAGGGATGCTTCCCCTTCTACCTTAAGCTCGCCTCCAAACCGATGTTTTTTGTCTACCAAGTGGATACATGGTCTAAGGCCGGTTTTCGTGCGCTGCTTGAGCCATATGTAAAATAATCGTTTCTGGCCGCTCTCATTTGCGTGAACTTTTACAGACGACCCCATAATTAGTTCAAAGACAACCCCACATTCCAAAATAGAATAACCATTTTTAATTAGGCAAAAATTCGAATTTAAAATATTTTTAAAACTGCCGATATTTTTTGTTTTCAGTTGTTTAAATCTCTTATTTGAAGCAGAAATATATAGTAACGAGTAAACGCCTTACATCCTTACACATATACAAAACAATGAACCATCTCTCAATCATTTAGCTACCGAATTTTTATTAATCTGCCGACAGCTGTAATTTGTAGTAATTGCTTTTGATTTATATACTCATCATATTTTATTAAGGTTGCGCCAACAACACGGAGAGCACATAAATATAACATACCGCTTCTGTAGCGGTAAATTGTTGTCATAAATTATTTGCCAGCAAACAATAATTATTACACATTGCTTTGCTACTTGTCGTTTTATTGCACTACCACTCGTATGAAGTATCCGATTTGGATTTGTTGTTGTGAAAACTGAAGGTGTCACCTCACATTTGTGTTTGCTCGTAACTTCATTTCAAGTGCAATTAAGGAATGAAGTTTAAATAAATAAACTTAGCCATAAAAGCACTTGAACTGTTTTTAATTTTTTTTTTAATAATTTCATTTTATGTTTTAATTGCTTTTTAACAATAAATACAAATTGATGATAAAGCTGAATTCATGAAATAAATATATATTATATGTATAATTTAAATTATATGTATGCAGATAAACTTTTTTTTGCGCCAATTTTAAAATTTATTAACTATAAAAGTTTTATGGTGGGGGTTGATAGGTAGGCACATTACTTTTCTGTGAAATATCGAAGATTATATATATTTAAATGGTTTTTTCTTTTGCTAATTTTTCCTTGTCAATACTTAACTTTTCCGTATTCTTTATATTTTCAGGTGAGTCTTCGCTTACAAAACACAGTGTTCTTATCTTTCAAGTAGCTATTACGATGATAAGTTCTATAAATCATTGAAATGAAAAAAGGTAAATATTACAATATACTCTTTATATGAAGTATAATTTATTGTTACTACTCCTTTTTTATACTATTGCAACATGTTGCTAGAGTGTATAATAGCTGTCTCTTATACACATCTAGATGTGTATAAGAGACAGGTTACTACTCCTTTTTTATACTATTGCAACATGTTGCTAGAGCTGTCTCTTATACACATCTAGATGTGTATAAGAGACAGGTGTCGCCATATTTTGTTATTGTTTTTAGTGCGCAACAATGTTTTTTTTATCTTTTTTGTGCAATAATTTTTATACTATTGCAACATGTTGCTAGAGTGTATAATAGTTCAGTTCATCTAGCGGTTGTAGGTATCACCTAAAACTAAGAGAGATGAATTACTCGAGATGTATAATTTATTGTTACTACTCCTTTTTTATACTATTGCAATA
This sequence comes from Bactrocera latifrons, assembly GCF_001853355.1. NCBI lineage: Eukaryota > Metazoa > Arthropoda > Insecta > Diptera > Tephritidae > Bactrocera > Bactrocera latifrons. Next base: position 2,276,990 of record NW_017535407.1, read on the forward strand.
TGTTGCTAGAGTGTATAATAGTTCAGTTCATCTAGCGGTTGTAGGTATCACCTAAAACTAAGAGAGATGAATTACTCGAGATGCCCCCGACCGATTTCAATCAACTTCGGTTTATGCCATTCAATGGATATTCCATGTCACAGTGTGAAAATGAGTGAAATCGGTGTACAGCCACGCCTACTTCCCATATGCACAATTTTAAATTGAAACTTTCATTTTCCAGTACCCACATCATCGATCGACATCGATGTCTTAATATCGAGATATCGAGATAAAACTTTACACGAATAGTACATTTTAGATGTGTCACTTTATGACTAAAACTGGCGTAGATCGAACCCAAACTGTTCAAGCCCCTAGGTACTGAATATGTGGYCCCAGTACTTGTAGCTGACTTTTTACCAAAAATATCGACATATAATTGAAATTCAGAGAGAATCCTTTTCTAATATCAGTATGTCTGTGTGCTATAAATGTGTTGAATCGGGTCAATATTTCCCTAAATCTCGATTTACATAATATAAGATCTTCGAACTTCCTTTACCGCATATATCGGCTAATAGGTAAGTTATCGTAATAAAATTGAGCGAGCGTATTTTTCATATCGCGTGCGTATTTCTGATTAGAGTTAATAAAATTGCTTAGAGTGAATTCAAATTGTGTGAAAAATCGCCTTAAACTCCGTATAACTAATAAGCCTCAAGTACCTGAAGGTGCTTCCCTGTCTTTAATCATTGCCAGTTTGTCAGAGTATAAAATGTTCGGTTACAACCGCATTTAGCTCTTACTTACACTATCATTTCTGTCATTTGACACTTATGAATTATTTTTATTTGAAATATATTTGTATATAACTTCTTAAATCCCTTTTGATTGAAACTATAATGTAACTAAACAATCAAGAGTGCATGTTGTGACCACAACTTTGGGTGTTTTATTTTATTGTGTTTTTGGCTACAGAAGCATTGAAAATGTTCGCAGTAGTATTTAGAGGATTTTACTTTCCAAGTATTTGAGTGGCACAAAGCATTCTGTGAAGGTCGTGAAGTCATTGAAAATTTGCCTAACGCAAGTTCTCCATCCATCTCTGTTACTCACGATCACATCGAAAAAGTGCTTGGAAATCGTCGTGTTGGCATCAAATAGGTTGTAGAATACCTCAGTATCTCTTATGGATTGAGTCTACACATTTTGGTTAATATTTTGGTACGAAACGGCAATGCTAGAATATAGACTTTTTGGCCAAACGTTATAATGTATTCGCTTACATGATGATTTCATCTGTTTTCGAAACTAAAAACTCTCTTCGTGGAATATGACATGAGTTCATTGACATAATAAAAAACACAAAAAAAAAAAATCGTTAGAAAAACTTTTCAAAAAATAGTGCTTGAAAAGGCTTTCGGTGAGAATTATTCGTGTTTTTGATTGGTACAAATTTTTCAAAGAGAGTCGAGAACGCGTTGACGACGAACTACGTCTAGGACGGCTATCAACAACAACTGCTACACGTCAATAAAATAAAGAAATTGGTGATTGTTTGGCATCGTTGGAATATCGGATGAAACCCACTTTCAAAGATCATTTGGGCCTAAGAAAAGTGAAAAGTGGAACCAAATCCAAAATCACAACACTTTTCCGAAAAACAGTGTCGCGTTCAGCTCTGTTAAACCTTAGTATGTCATGAAGCGGTGATGAGTTTTGGATCTATGCTTACAACCCGGAAATAGAAAATCAACAGGTTGAATATGAGAGCCGAAACTGAAAAATCAACGTCTAAGCCGGTAAAAAATCGAGGTTATGCTGAGAGTTTTTTTCGATTATGGAGGTGTGGTGGATTCCGAAATTCTTTCGACCGGCCGAACAAGTTCTAAATAATTCTTAATGTTTTGGAACATTAGAAAATACATATATGTATACATCCATAGTATTCATATTGATATGAAGTGAAACCTCCTCTTCATCACAAATTTTTACAAACCACTCTATTCATTGGCTTTTTACGTTTACCGCTTCTTGTAAGCACTTCGGTTATTTTTAGCATATTTTAACTAATTGTTTCTGCACGCCGCACATGTTACTCAAAGAGTAAACACTGAAAACTATTAACAAATATTACCATATGCAGCAGTAGAGTATTTTTGTGCACTGCTTTAACGACAACCCAAGGTTACATTGCAAGAGCACGCCAGAGAGCGCCGGCAAAGTTAGTAAATATGTTGTTCTACTCAACGCTAGTTCTAGGCTAAACAAATAGTAAGCTGTGTAATGTTGAAATAACATTATTTTTGACTTTATTTACAATTGAAATTTGGAAAATAAACACAAAAAATTATTGCATATGTTTAAAAGTCGCTGTAAGTGTGTTAATTGCTTTGGCAATCAGCCTCATTGACTGATTTGAACGAGAAAACATATAAACGATTTTTTTCATCATTTTGATCTAAATTGGACGTAGCGATCTTAAAGTTAAGGTCACTGACTCCGAATATCGGTAGTAGTTTCAATTCGTTATTGGATCGTATATCTTGCCATAATAAAATGGCAAAAATATAGCGTCGTTTGCTGCCCCTGCTGTCGGTCTACTTTTGTAGCGTCCCTATTGAAAAACTCGTAATTCCTTTCCCCAGCAATTAATTTGGGTCCAAACATGTTACAAAAATGCCTTGACTTTGGTCTTATGTTGAAAAAATAAAGTGAAATCAATTTTTATCAATTCAAAGTAAATTTTTTCTGAAGAAATTTTTTTTTGGGTAGAAATTACTTTTCTTATTTCCGTATTTGAGCAGACCTACAATCTCTCATAAACATTTTTGTTTTTAGTAATTGTGATTTTATTAAAATATATATTTTGAGCAAAAAAGTATGTTTACGTGGGAACAATATTCTAAAAATTGGACTACTTATTTACCTATTTTTCGCTGTTTTTGAATTTTTCTAGCTAAGCTTACTATCATTTTTCTACTCTCGTGCTGGTAATGCAGTGCTTGCGCTCTGAACACTAGTAAATACATTACGAGCGCCACTCTATGCACAACATATTTGTGAAAAAGCTTTAACTCACTTCGAATTGCTATTATTAAGAGACGAGCTTTTTCGAACTTAGCTTTTGGCGGTAAAACCGAGAAAAGCTTTCGGTCGTTGTACAGTATTGCCTGCTTAGCGCTTTGCAGCCAATGGGACGCACAATTACCCAGCAGCTATTTCAGTGTTGAGTGATTCTAACGGGATTGTGCATTAACTATGGCTACCGTTATTTAGTGCTGCTTACTGTATATGACTGTTTTGTTTTCGTTGTCGATGGTACTATTGGTAACCAACTATGTATGCTTGCAGAGTTGCACTGTCGGCACTTCGTAACTGCTGCGACCACCACGCTTCTTGCTTTCTTTTCCCACCCTCAGCTATTTTTGCCTAGTCAACTTTGCTGTTGTTGTATTGACTTACACTTGGCTTCGGCATATCCTTCGAGCGCCGACAACGAGCTCATATATAATCGCTGTTGCAAGAACTTGCCTGTATGTCTATGTGTGTAGGTGTGCGTGTGTCTATGTTCCGCATCGGCATTTTGTATGTTTTTGCTTGTCTTGATTGTTGTTGCGGCGTTCGTTTCGCTTTGCCTCGTCGTCGTATCGTATTTTTGGCTTCGACGCGGTATTTGATGGTCGATGCTTTCAGTTGTTTACCGTTAGTTGTTGTCTACAGTGCGAAAAAGCGGCCGTCACGCGTACGGGAAACTGCTGAAGCAGCGTGCAACAGCAGCAGCAGCACAAAAATACCACTAATACTAAAGCAAATTGATACCACGGTCCATACATTTAAAAGAGTGCAAGCGATTTTTTTTTAACACTCATACGCCACGTAGCACCTTGTGTACGCGCGCGTTCGCGTTTGTAGTTGTTTGTGTGTGTCTGTTGTCGGTGGTGCGTGTGGCAACTTCATTTTCTTGCAGCCAATGTGAAGTTTTGGCTGCATTTGCACCCGCGCGTTTTGTTGTAGCTCCGGTTGCAATGTGATTGTCAAGCGTGGAAAATTCTATTAAGCAAATAAAGAGCTGTGGAAAAAAAAGTGTCACGAAAATGTGTGTTAATATTTTGAAAAGAATTTTGTGTAAAGAGAAAAATCCAGCAACGATAATGTGACACGCTCGCCTTTGTTATTGTTGTTTGCTCCTTAAGTGACAGCAGTTTACGCAACATTCTGCTTCTGCTTCGTTTTTTTCTCCTTTATTTTTCACTTTCACTCTCTACTGTTGCTGTGCCTACACGCCTATTGTGTACTCCTCCAGCGGCTCTGGAGACGTCTGAAACGCGCGCGCAAGTTTTGTTTCCCTTAATACCTAACGGTAACTTTGTCGCTTTGTGCTCTTGCCTCCAATATACCAATACAGAACCGTACATGTGTGCATAACGGTATTGTGTAAGTGTTTAAGTGTGTGTGCAGATAATTTTAGTAACTTCTTTTTGGCAATTTGCAGCGTGTATCTGTGCCAGTTGAAGCTTCTGAATGATAGCGTTACTCCCAGCACGTACCAGACAGTTTATATTTACATAAACGCAAAATGGCTTTGAAATGTTCTCCATTGTTTAGCAATCAAGCTGCGATATTTATAGTTGATAAGCTGCATAAGAATGGAATTGGTAATGTTGTAAACTAGTTAGCGAAGTATATTTTGTGGCTTTGAACTTATAAAGAGTAAGTTTGAGCCAAACAAAATTTTTTTTGGTGTTTGTTTCTGGAAAGTATCTTTAAAAAAATTTTTTTATGAATAATTTTTATTTATATAATTGCTCAAAAAAAAAAAAAAATATTTTATAAATTATTTTTGTTTAAATATCTGTACCAACTCTTTGAAGAGGCTTTAAACTTGCGTAAATATTCCAAACAACTAACAGTATATTACGAAAATTCCTTAGTAATAATAAGGAAAACTATTTCGGGAAGTACATTTATTAGCACTTCTACTACTTTGAGGTATTTTTATAGGCTTTAAAGACAAATGTTTTGGAAATTCTTCTTTAGGACGATATAAGCACTTGCTTATTGAATAAATAAATAAAAAATTTACATTTCCAGAGGAAAATTTTAGATTTCTTTGATTCAGTAGCTTAGCTCTAGGAGGGCGTACTCTGGTATTTTAGGAAAATTGTCCACTTAAAATTATCTAAAAGCAAAAAAAAAAAAAAAAATAAATAAAAAATGGTTTCAGTATACTATACTATATCCCATCTGTACAATTTTAAAACTATGTTTGTAAAATTCTCTCAAATTTTTTTGATGATATCTTGCCAAATGAAAAGTTTTCCATTCAAGCACTTTATTCCGTCGTTCAGCTTGTATGGCAGCTATATGCTATAGTAATCCGATATCGGCTGTTCGGACAAAAAAGCAGCTTTGTGGGGAGGGTATGTGCGAACTTTCAAAGCTATATCTTAAAAAGTTAGGGAGTAGTTCGCGTATATATAAACAGACAGATGTGGCTAAATCGACTCAGCTCGTCAATCATCATTTATTTATATCATTCCTTCTGGACGTAACAAACTTTGTGGCATACTGAATATACCATGTTCAGATAAATATTTCTATATACGAATATAGGTAATAATCTAAAGACTAGTTCACATTTTTATTTTTGTAAAATTAGCGACTTCTCGAAAAAGTGTTTTATTTTTTTTTTTTTTTTGTAAAAAAATTTATACTTAGAGTGGCCAAAAAGTCCAAATTATTATCAAAAAGTAAGGAAGAGCTGTGGTCCGATTTTTGTACTAAGGAACCAAACGAAATTTCATCAAAGTATCTCAATTTTTGCTCAAGTCCCAGCTTACATGGACGAACGGACAGACAGACAGACAGACACCCGGATTTAAACTAGTCTCGTCATCCTGATCATTTATATAATAGGTTGTAAAAAAAGTCTTGCGGTATTTTTTTTTATTGAATTTTCAATTGTWCATAAAATTTTTTTTGATGACTCATGCCCAGCTCTTGACCGGTGCTACGGCGGCTACTATGCCGGTCTCTTTCGACCAATTCAGCGATTTTATCGCAATTTTCGACGACATGCCTTCCGGATCGTGGGGCATCTTCGACCACCTCTACACCAGAACGAAAACGTGGAAACCATCCTTGTGCGATGGAAATGGAAACTGTATCGGGTCCATAAACTGCACAAATTTTATTGGCGGCTTGAGAGGCATTTTTGCCTTTATCGTAGTAGTACTGTAAAATATACCGTATTTTCTCTTTATTTTGCTCCATGTTTGCGACGCTATAACTCACGAACGACTTAAAAGAAACGACAATCAATTAAACACGTGTTACCGCGTGAAATGAAATGAAAGCTTTCCAAAAAGGTATAGCATGACCCGATGCGACGAATAAAACTAAAACTACGCGCTCTCAGCGCCAACTAATATAACCCTATATCTGTCTCGCTTAGTTTTATGTGATACGTACAACCGTAAGATGAACAAAACTATTATGCTCTGAAGCAACGTGTTGCAAGAGTATAAAAATCTTATTCCTTCGTTCAATATCAGTCCATCCATTCCTCACCGGCACAGAAAACAGCGTTTTGAGAAAATTCGATTACAGTAAATTAAAAAATTCGTACAAATACATTAATATCTCCGAACGGACCGACAATACATTTTCAGAGAATATTCTTCAATACGAGTATATGCATTTTTTTATAACTTGACTGAAACATTAGGTTTTAAGGGACTTAAAAATTATTTCTTAGACGAGATGTGAGAGCATTTTTTGCTATTTATAATCTCTCTTAAAACTATGCGACTAATTTTTTCGTTGAATTAAGCGAAATTTTTTTTTCAAAATTCAACTTTTGTGCGGATTTTCTTATTTCTCTACACCTATCCATATCGTGTTTTTTTTAGTTCCAAAGTTTTGAGTATTCATAAAAATGAATTAATTTGAGATGCTTTTCTAGTATTGTTGGAGAAAGCCTAATCTAATGACCATAATACTTTCTGTAAGTTGAATTCACGTGAAATATTATTCATGAAGAGGGTACGCGAATCTTCAGGTTAAGCATAACTCACTTGTGTACACTATGTGATTACTCAAATCCTAAAGGATATTCAGAAATATTATTTTCTAAATATTTTACTTCACGTTTTAAACTTATGGCTTCTCTCTCCAAATTATAATTAACACTGAAACCTCACATTTCTACCACATATTTCGATCTCGCTTTTTATGAACTTTAAAAACTCCGAAAATTCTTCTCCACTCCTCGCAAAAAAAATTCATTTTTTTCGATTCAATCACAACATAAACTCTTACCATAAACATGTTCATTCATTACTGTCTACTCAAAAAAGTTAACTCACTTGCATGGACATTTTCAGAGCAATAAATTTGTATCTTCTACGAAAACTTAAATAAGTATAAGTTTGTGGAGCGCAAAAAAAAATGCCAAAAGCACTTGACTAGTGCAAGTGCGCACGCAATTTGACAGTGGCTGTCTGCTTAAAACTTGCAATTTATTAAGTTACAACTTTGCTCCCTTAAAGGCCAATAACTTTTGCTGCAATAAAATTCACATTTTCGCAAGTTCGACTTGACTCTTTCTGAGTTTGTTTGCGCTTAACTGGTGTTTATTGTGACTTCGCCCTTTGCTTGTGTGTGTGTGTAAATACGTATGTATGACTGTCTGTGTTTTATGTTTAGGGACACTGATTTATTTTTAATAGTCATTCAGTGGGGTTATTAGACACATTCACATTTTTAGCATAAAAATTCGAGGAATTGTTGACACGTTTTACTTGTTTGAGTTTTAATTATAGTTTGGTGCAGTTCTTTTTTTTTATTAAATTGCAATTTATAAAGAAGCATATGAGGGTAATAAATATTTACAGGGAATGTTTAAAATCGGTCTCAAGGAACAGTCTTATGGCAGCTGTATACTATACTAATCCAATCTTAAAAATTGATTCGTAGTTTATAGCGCCAGCTTTGACAATATACTATGCCAATTTTCGTGACGATAATTTGTCAAATAAAATATTTTTCCATACGAGGATCTCAACTAGTTTTCTTTGGCATGACTATCGCGGGCACGCTTGCAAAATTCCGGTTTTCAGGCATAAATCGGCCGATACTACTGCGATTTCACGTTCGATATTCGTACGAAGTCCATCCATCGTCGCTGGCTTGTTGGCAAGACCATAGACTTGACGTAGCCCCACAGGAAATAGTATAACGGCGTCAAAACGCACGACCGAGGCGGCCAGTTGACTGTGCCATTTCGTGAGATACGTAATTCGCTAATTTTGGTTTTCAATAAATCACTTGTGACATTCGCTGCGTGGCCTGTGAAGCCGTCCTGTTGGAATCACATATCGTGAAAGACTATATCATCCAATTCGGGCCAAAAATATTCGGTAGCGATTTGGGGTCATAGTAACGTGCCGGTCTTGATCATCACGGGCGAAGTATGGCCCAATGACGCCGCCGGAAGATAAACCGCACTAAACCGCAAATTTTTTCGGGATTTGTGCCTCACCATTAATGCATATTTTGCTGATTGACGAAGCCATTCAGCCAGAAAAGAGCCTCATCGTTGAATGTGATTTTTCGATGAAAATCCAGATAATTTTCAACTTGTTGCTCAGCCCAATTCACGAACATAGAACGATTCTGGTGGTCAAGCGGCTTCAGTTCTTGCATTAATTTGATCTTGTAAGGATGTAGGCCACATTTTTCTTCGCAAAATTCGCCACAATAACGTCACAGAGATGCCCAATGTTTGAGAACGACGTATGAGACTGATTTGGATCTTCTTCAACTGTCTTTCTTTCTGGCTGTTACAAACTTCGTGGCAAACTTTATGTTCTGCTCGTTTACTCGTGCTCGTACTTTTAAAGTTATAAAAACTTATTGCAGTGCTGCCATATTTATAAAATAACTCAAATTAAAGAAAAATTAATTGTTATTTATAAAAAAACTTACTTTAAGAAAGTGCAAACCTCTAAAATATTTCAAATCGATGCTGATATGGAGTCGCTGTCGTTCTAACAAAAAAAAAATGTTGAAAACTAATAATGTTATGTTATTTCAAAGGTTATTAAATAATTAAAGTAAATAAATATAAATAACAAAGAGTTGCCACCTTTAAAAAAATCTAAATTGTGTATATAAAAATAAAAATTATCGTTTTAAAAATATTGATTACCGAGAGTTGCCACTACTAAAAGAATTTGTATATAGTTTTTAATGAAAAAGGGTGAGTTGGCTCTTTTCTTTCGCTTCTCTAATTGGTTATAAAATTAAACAACTAAATATACTATAAATAAAATAGACTTGCCACTACTCAAAAAATTATAAAAAAGGGTGAGCATCCTCTTGTCTTACTGATCCTCTATTTGGCCAAAAACACTCTACAATTTTTCTCACAAATTAAAATATTTGAGAACTCTGCACATATTTTCCATTCTTCCTTTCCATTGGCTTCACTTTGATAAATTTTTTCCTTTCTTTTGTTCTTTTTGAGGCAACTCTGCATATTTAATGGTGTTGCATGAGCTAAATCTAGCGTACGAGTGTAAATGCAAAACTCCAACAAAATGTAAACATAGAATATTTTTGGGAAATTTATATTGCCCTGCCGGTACTCTAATTGAAAAAATACGTCCATCGATTATCCGAACCCTGCAGGGTTCACAAACGGATGCCTCTATGCGGCACTCGCCTTGTTCGTTTCCATTTAATTGCTTCTTTAAGGGATGACAGTTAAGTACACAATATATGTTGTCACAATAACATATCAGAACAATAACAACGTATCATAACAACAACAAAATTAAATAAAACTTGAATTTTTGGAAACTTGTAAGATGCAGGCTAGTGAAATGGAAGCCCGCCAGTCACTCAGTCAGCTTCACAGTTTGATAGCAACGGATGAAACTTGCCAAAAGCAGATAGAAGTAGACAGCAAGCAAAGTTGACTAAAACGTAGGTGAAAAGCAGGAATTTCAATAGAAATTCTAAACTTGCGAAATTGTATGTTTATGTACTGCGGAAGCCAGTAAAAGAAGGCTGTAAAGGCAAGGCATACACCTTGGTATGTAGCAGAAGGCCGCTAGAGTTTGTGCAACGAGCTCGAGTCAAGCAAATATTTTGCAATCGAAAGTGTAAAGAAAACGGCGCCTCAGAACATTGGTCAAGTGAGTGGCACGAACTGCCGCATATGAAGAGATACATGCAACAGCACGTGCCTATACTCTTATTTATATTTGCTATATGCCAGCATTATAAACAACAACAACCACAGCAGTCATGCAACAACTCGTCGTATGCTTGCAGAGACTCTCACCTGCTGATATGCAAACACGCTTCCTGCGCACGCTTTTTGCACGAAAGTAAGTGGCGTGTGTAAGTAGGTGAGTGTATGCGCCTTCGATTCTGTGTTGGTGTGTGTGTGGTAGCGTTGGCGTTACCTAGCACCTGATCGCTTAGCTATATTACACATGCATACACATTATTATCCTTTTGCCAATGTTATCCTTTAACATTTTAAGCCAGCTTAAGTGCAGCTCGTTGCACCGTGGGTCGTCAAGGCAAGCACAACATATTTTCAGACTTACATATGTATATATGCGTATATGTTGCTTGGTTATGTGCGGTAAGTATGTGCTTACACACCTCACTCAGCTTGACACTAAATGTGTGCATACCAAATTTGTTGTTGTATGTGTGTGTATATACCAATACACAAACAAGCAGTGGCTTAACATGAGCGATAGCCCTGCATTCGGTGCATCACTTCTAGTACACATTCTAATATCGCTGTTGCATTTTTAAGTGCTGGCACGTTGTGACACAAAGTCTCCAAAATCCGTTGCAGCTCTCTGAAATGTACAAAAAATCCTTGTTAGTAAGCAAATATGTTTATTTGTATGTGTGTTAGGAACTCTTCTGATTTTTATCAATGGCTTCGGGCGATTTTTCTTTGCTGGCTTTTTTCGTATGTACGTTCTACTTTCGAAAAGATAATTTCAATTTTAATCGAAATAAAAAGAAAACATCTTGAGAATATTGGAGAACCTTCGAGTGAATATACATATGTCCAAATTTGTCGTACATCTCGATTTTTTAGAGTCAATATTATCGATAATTCAAGCAATGGAGTATCGGAAGCTGGATTTTCAGATATTTTTTATCAGGATCTTTAAACTTAAGTCTTCGGGCATATTTGTCAACACCATTTGTTAGGTTAGGTTAAACTGGTAGGTCATTTAGCCACGCATAGACCAGTTTTGGTCGTCGGCGATAACAGGAGGAGTTTAGTTACTAGTTCCATGAGAAGTAGTCATTCTTTAGGATGTCTGCAGTTGAAAAGTAGGATCATGTAGTTTGTGTTTGCCAAACCGCCATTACCCACTAAGATATGCCCGAAGGTTCTATATGTAAATCCGTCTGCAGCCTTTGATTATTTTGGTAGTGTTTTAGATCGTGACTTCATTTTTACGATATAATTTCCTAAGAACCTTTTAGAAAGTCGCAATATTTCATACATCTTTGCCATGGAAGTAAGCTTGTATGTAAAAAAATTTGAAAAAAAAAATTTGAAATTAAAAAGAAAAACAATTCTTCAATCTGTATTCGTTTTCGGAAACTAATAATTTAAAAACGAGTTCATAACTAGTCAGATATGTTACTAGTTAAATTAGGTATCACTTGTTTAGTTAATTTTGAATGCAGATTGGTTTTATTAAATATTAATATTAATGAAAAAACAAAACCAAGGAAGCTTTTCAGTACTTTTTCTAAAATACCCCTCAAATGTATTGCATAATGAATTAGCTGAAAAATATTACAAACAATTTTTAAATTATTTTCATATCAGTTAGTGACATAAACAAATTTTTACGCTCTTTCTTTAATTCACCCACAACTAGCTATTTTGAAACCGCTTCGTAGCTAGTAACATCGCTAATAATTTATAAATTAACATGTTTTTTACCCACGAATGCATAATTTCCAAACAAAATACCAGACTATTCCTTCTCAAAACCTATACTTCCTTCTCAGCTCACGCTAAATTGGTTCGTTTTAAACAAGTTCGTAACTAGTTAGATCGTAAATAATTTAGCAATTTCGATTTTTCACCCATGAATGCTTAATTTCAAAAAAAAAAAAATTACTATATTTTCACGTCACAAAACTGATAGTTGACTTTTCTCTTCGACTCACTCCAAATTGGTTCTTTTCAAATCAGTTCGTAACTAGTTATAAACGACTCGTAAACAATTTAGTTAATTAAAGATTTTTCACCCACGAATGCACAATTTCCAAACAACTTTTTACTTCACAAAACCGATTCCGCACTTTCCTCATCAACTCACCTTAAATTGGTTCTTCTGTAACCAGTACGTAATTAGTTATTTCGTAAATATTTAGCTAATTCGATTTTTCAGCCATGAATGCATAACTTCTAAACAAAATTTCCGATTTTACACCTCATTGTCGCCACAAAAGTCTCACACTAAAACATACAGCTGTACTTTTACAACAACAAAAAACATTTAAGCATAATAATGTGCATATGTTTGCATTGCTTTTGTACACAATGCGTTGCAGTCACTTTTGTTGCCGCCAGCTGCTCTCAAAAACATAAATTTAGATTATCTTTCGCTGGCGCATGGCCGCACATATAATTTTGGAATATTTATTCTAACGCCAATATCCGCACTTCACACACACACACACATATATATATTTAAAACAGTTAGCAGATTGTTATTTTCTATTTACGTAAATCATTTAATAATAAATTTTCTAATAAATGCTAGTGGTATTAGAATGTATAGCGGATTCGGAAATAGCGCTTGAATTGATTATGATAATAGTTGTAAATGAATTTGTGTAAATAAATATTTTAAAGGAGAAATATTAAAAAAATAATGTTTTTAATCCTTAAAGAAATAGGCCTTTATTTTCATAATATAATAGAATTGTTAAATTTAAAGTAAGGCTTTAAAAGCACGCTTAGAGACGATAGTCTAAAAAAGAATAAACTAATATTTTGTTGGGGGCTTTGCTTTCTATAACGGCCTTAGTAAGCTGCAGCATTGAATTTGTCAAATTCTGCAAAGCTTATGCTGCGATTTCGTTATACCAGACATCCATTAAGCTGCCTCCCTACTTAACCGGTCTTCAGACGCACTCTTCGCTATAGCGTTCAACAGCTTTTATCCTTAAGTCGAACATCCTGTCGCTACATAACATATTGTTGGACTCATCAGAGAAGATTACTTTTTTCCAATCGACTTCAAATGAATGGATTGGGTTTGCGTCCGGAACCGGAGGCGTTGCTGACGCATTTTCTTAGTCAAAAGTGGCTTCTTTGCAGGTCGTTCAAACCGGCATACCGGACCATCTTTCCTATAGTTCTAGCGGTGATTTCGGTTCCAAGGTCTATCCACCCTGATGTTCTCAGCGGTCGATCCTTTAGTCTAATGGGTTCTATTTGCCGATCATCCCTAGGAGATGTTTTCCTTGCTGCTTCTCAGAGACCCACTGTTTTAAAAAATTTTCCCCGGTAAACTTCTTGAATCCAATTCTTTGACTGATCTTTTGTATGCTAAGATTTTCTCTTCGCAAGGTTAAAATCTAGCTCGTATACACAGTGGTAATTTTTTAAGGTTGGTATGTTTTAAATTTTATTTTTTATTTTCTAAACTCTATGTACAAAAAACAAATCAATACTTAACGAAACAGCACATATTATTTAGTTTTATACAATAAATTATTTTTTTTTTTCAATAAAATCTAACACCTACATACATGATGCATTTTCGCCATAACTATCTGGCTGCTTGTCCGGATTTCAATTCCCTCCACTGTATATTTAAAAAAGAGTTAAAACGTTCGATTTTTTGCATAAGTTTCGCTAATTCGAGTAGAGAACTGCCTTGTGTTGCTGAAGAGCGTGGAAGTCGGCAAAAGTGCGGCTGCATAAATTATATATACAAATAGATTCCTCCTAATGGTGCGTGTCTCTGCTAAATAAATTGAAAACACGAAAAAGTTGCCTACTGTTAGGCACATGGAGTGTTATTATACCAGCAACACATGAAAAAGTCAAACATTTTTAAAAATATTTTATGAAAAAATGGTGTGCGCCTCTGCTAAATAAATTAAAAACATGCAACTGTAGCCTACTGTTAAGCCCAAGGACTATTATTAGAAGTGCTAGAAATAAATAAAATAGCCAATCAATTAAAATTTTAAAATATTTTATGAAAAAATGTACTAAACTGAAGTTTTACAAAACATTCCTTATTTGATTTTATAAATTTTGTTTGAATATCTATGACGCAATTCTTAACTATTCCTTTTTTTATAACCCTGGTGTTCATTTTGAGTACTTCTTATACAAATGTGCCACTATATATACTTATTCACCTTTCTTCAACCAGCTTGAAATTGCTTAGACTACCATAACTTTTCAGCCGAACGCCTTAAACTGTGCTATCCTTTAATATCACCAAAACACGCGATATTTGATTTAGCTCTGTTTACGGTAGTGAAATATTTGTTTTATTTTATTTTACTATCTTTTTCTATTAATTCCATTGTATGTATATTTCTCCCTGGATATCAAATAAAGGTTAATGAAAAAACATGTTACACTTAAGCTGCCAATAACCTTGTGATATGTATCTTAGACTAACAAATTAGCACAATGCCAGCGACTGCAGCGGTGACAACATTACACACACACACACACAAAACAATTGTCTGGCATCGCCTGCTTTGTATTCATTACCTTGTTCTCTCTGCTCCTTTTGCTCCTTCTTGGCTGGTGCTGTCGTTAAACAATACATGCAAACCATAAGCATCGACTTTATAAATAATAATCGCAAAGCAAAAAGTCTTAAAGACAATGTGACTGCCAAAAATTACAAGCAACAGTGTGTACCGTTACATTTGTGTATATAGTAATAGTTATATATGTAAGTATGTGGCAACAAATGTAAACAGTTATTTATGGCAGCAACGAAAGAGTGTCCGACACCTCATCTAAGATTCAAATTCGCAATTTGTATATATGTAACTGTATGTACATATAGAGAATGTATATATGTATTTTTGTGCTGTATATCTATATATATTCATGTGCATTGCTGTTATGTTGACTTGGCTTGCTGACTACTTGCCTTGCACACTACGTTCTTGGCTCAGAAAGCATTGTGGTGGCTGCTATGAGTATAGCTATGCATGTGTGTGTGTGTGTGTGCGTGCATAAGCATTGCGCTGAGAGTGCACTTAAAGCAGATAAGCTGCAAGTGGCTGTTTGCCTTGCAGTGTTTTGTCCTTATCTGCATCTTGTGCGACAACTAGCTATCGTTTGTAACATATGGATGTATATATAAACCGTTGAGTGTGCATATAAGCCATATAAGTATGTATCTGTGTGTGTATAAATGAGCGGTTGCTCGTAAAAGCAACTTCCTGCGACTTTCCTTAAGTCAGTGGCACAAAAAAAAAATTGTTTATGTATAAATATATATAACTATACATATGTATATACCTCTTTTTTATGTACATCACACTTGTATGTAAATGCAAGACATCTTGTTAAATATAAAAATTTCTTCGCTTCCACGTGCGTCGCCTTTTATGCCTTTGGCTTTTCGACTACGCAATTATTTTGTTTTTGTTTGTGTTGTTTTTTTTTGTCATTGCAGTTGCGGTTGCGCCATCTCGGTTTCTGCGTTTTCTACATTTCCTTCGTCTGTTCTTCTTGGTCGGTCTTCCTTCATTTGCTGTTTCAGCTGCACAGCCTTGTCTGCTCTTGCTGCAATTTGCTTTCAATTTGTTTTTATTTTGTTTTTCTGTTGCTTCTTTTGTTTTATTCTTTCACTGTTATATAAATATTTCATTCTTGTCTGCTTTATCTTTTGGCCTCTGTGTGCCATTAAAGTGTGACTCATGTGTCTCGTTTATTAACGCTGCAACGAATTTGTGGCACAAAACTGTAGTACACGTGTTTATAAGTATATATTATATAATATGTATATACAGCTATATAGATATGTTGTGGTTGTAATTTTTTATATATGCGAACTTTCGTACATAGCTTTGCCGATTGCTTCAGATTTGGCGTTTAATATACATACACGTAGGTGGGCATACATATACATATACAACACTTAAAAAAATAAAAAGTCATTCAAGGGAATAAGATCTGACGGTTCTGTTCTATATTTTTCTCCAAAAATCTCTTTCGAAAATTATGTATTTATTTGCTTGCTCTACAACCTAGCTTAAGCGTATGATGAACTTGATGACAAAGCCTAGGAATAACTAATTTAACTAAAAAATTTTCTTCGATACCGTGGAGAGGCTGCTCCTTTTAATATTAAATATTGCAACCTGAATTAGTATGGCTAATACGCACTTACCGCAGTTATATATAAAATAAAATTTTGTTAAGCTCGAAGACAAAAATTTCGAAGTCAGCGAGAGATGGCGCTGTTGTTGACGTCTTAAAAATATTCGTTTTAAAAATCGCAAAAAGAGGTTACTCACTCATAATATATATGAGTTCATTCATTTTGTGGTAAGCTTTATGACTTGAAAGCCCTAAAAAAACTTTAAATATGGCGAATTTGCTCAAAAAGTACAACTTCGATACATCATGTTGCTTTTGTCAAGGTTTTTAAATATTCGTTAGAAAAATCGTAAAAAGTTTGGTTGTTACTCAAAAAACAAGATGAACATATTTCAGACCTTTCATTATATGGTCAGCTTCAAGACTTTAAAGCTCTAAAAAGGGTGCTGATTTACCTAACTTGCATGGTAATACAAATTGATAAATGAAATTGAAAAATTAAGATGTTTTTATCCTTAGCAATCATTTTGTATTGGTTTAAGTCATTCCACGTTGACCTTGAAGAATTCTGTTGGAGTACATATATGAACTCTTAATCTAGTACTGTAAAACAATTATCAACACTCAAGAGCGCATGAAATAAATAATTACTTGAAACATACATATTATTGTATTAGATATGGTAGTCTTTATGCAGTTTAACATCACGGTGGAACATTTTCAAAACGATCTTCTAATATCAAATCATGCTAAATTGGAAAATACACATTTTTAATTGTAGTATTACAATATTATCAGTTCGTGTATTGAATAGAAAATAGAAAAAGTTTTGAGAATCTTTGGGGAACTTCTTCTGCAGTGACTTTAGTGTCATGCGCGTGTGAAGTAACGCCACGCCGTCCAATCTATCTTGAATATTCGTCCTCAGCCACATTTTCATGCGGCTAAGTGTCGTAAAAGAGCGTTCAGAGCTTGTACTCGTCACAAGAAATGTGCAGCATAAGCGAAGAAAACTATGAACTATGGGGTATAGGTCTACATCGCAGTTCTTCAACGTCAAGGTAGTAGTCGGTAACTTGTTGTCTTTTGACTTTTGCTTCCGCGCCAATGGCACTGCCAGTGATAAAGTTTACCTTTGAGCTTCAAACGTCGCATGATTTTGCCATTATCCACAGGGCCTTAGAATCTAAACATCAAGCAGTCAATAAGATTTTCCATTCCTTTGGTTTTTTGTTCTGAAAGCATCTAACTTTATCCAATACTTCTCTAGAAAATTTTAAATCTTCGCCGATTGTCCACTGAAACCCTGTAGTATCCTGCAAGACCTCACGCAGAAATTTTCGGAACGTTGCAAGCAGCGTATCTATCATATTTGATGCGTTTGCCAGTTCGAACGATTCTTTATGAAGAATCACGCTGGGTGAATGAGTCAGAGTTATAATATCACATAGGCACAAAATTTCAATTACAAATGCCAATTTCCACAAAGCTGCTATGAGTATTGTTGCTTTTCCCGCTGTTTCCTTATTTTTTCCAGTTGATTGCAGCAGCTATTTCAAGTTTTCTATGAAAATTTCCCCCATTTCACCCCTGTAAATCCGCCACTCGAATACTTTTCATCATAACTACGTACTTTTGAATAATTTTAAATTATTTTTTTCAAACGTTCCGTTCATTCCATTGGAATGAAAGTGACTTTTGGTGCGTCTAAATTTCTTTGAAAGTCAGATAAAAATTTTTTTTTTTTATTTTACAATATGTACAATATGTGTTATATATATATATATATATATATATACATATGTATTTAATATTAATTTTGAAAAATTTTGCATTCTTTTGTTGCTGCAGCTGATCTCAGGGTACCTGTGAGATATGAGGTGTCTTGTGGTGAGGAAAGTTTTTCTGCTTGAAATTATCTGACATTCTAGAACGAAAAAAAAATATATTTCTATGGATGAATGATACTAAATTTTAATTTTTGACAAAATGGCGGTTTTTAGGAGTCGATTACAGAGTCTTAAAAATACTCTAAAACTATTTGCCGAATAAACTTAATTTTTTTCGATAAATATTTTCAAATGTGTATACTTCATATATTTGTGTCAAAAATTCGATTTATTGAAAGTCTCAAGTGGACTTAACACCTTAATAAAAAAATTGAATTTATGAATTTAATCGAATTATTTATTATTTATTAATTTAATTGGACGTGGAGTACTGGAAGCTTAAACTGCAGTTTTTAGTTTTTATATATTTCGGTTTGATTAAGTTAAATTTAACATATTTATATTTTATTTAAAGTTTTCTGGCATACGGGTCGTACTAATATAGCCAAAAATGCTGGTTGTGTTTTTGTGCTCTTTAAATGTTAATAAATTGTTAAACTTGTTTGCTTAAATTAATTCAATTTTCACAACCATAAATTTTTAGTTGGTCAACGAGGCACGTTTCTGCATAATTATAGCGGTTTTAGCTCGTCACGTTTTCTAAAATTATTTTAATAACAATTTCGGCAGCTTATTTGTATGCTGAAATGCTTACAATTCTAAAATTTATATGCCAAACTTTACAAATACCTAAATATCGACATGTCATGCCGGTTTCAAAAGTGCCACACTGGAATAATACTCGTATAAGTCTGAGAGGACACTCATAAAGACACACATTAGCCTTTGACAAGCCATATGCTACAACAACAATATATATTTTACACATGCTTTCTTTTTTGCTTACCTTTGTTGTACTTTCCTTGCCATACATTTCTTGCTCACATTTATGTCTCACACGCGTTTCGCCATTTTCCAGCAGCGACTTGCATTTTAAAGATGCCTCGGTGCTTTTTTTTTAGTTCCCACCTGAAGCTTCTGCTTATTCATTCGAAATTCGACATTTGCTTATGCCATTTTGCAGTCATGCACACGCGCGCTTAACTCTTCTCCTTCACTTGCACACACACAAACGCACATACATACCTACATGTGTAGTTGCTATGTTTCTATGTTGCAATTTCCCCCCGTCCGCTGTTGGAATGCTTGTGTCTGTGTCAATGTAGTGTCCTGCAACATGTCGCCATTCACTGTGCTGATGTGTCATGGCAAAACATTGCCACGCTATTAATAATTCATAACACGCTGAGCACATTTTCGCATATGCGCCTAAGCATATGCAACGACCAGCTGTTTAGACTACCTGCCTGCTTGCCTGCAAACTACCTGGCTGGCTGCCTCACATAAATTACGTGTGTGACATTATTCGAAAGCCACGCTGCACATATACTCTCATACACATTCACATGCACATTGACATACATACGCAGGTGTCAGTTAGCTATCTATTGCTTTCAAACTTCACTCGAAAGTGTGGCAAAGTGTCTAACACGCCAAGTGGTAAAATGACGTGACGTGCACTGACTCTGCCGTTCTTGCTCATGCGGTCGTTTTTTGTTGCTATTGTTGCTGCTGTTTGCAATTGCTGAGTTTCCTGCTATGCGTACTAACCATTCGGCTTTGCTAGGCTGTCACTTTTCACTCTTGACTTCTGTAAGGCAGCGTTTTTTTGTTGTTTGTTTAAAAACATTTTTGCCGAGCTTATTTTGACATTTTATTGAAAACTTTTAAATCGAATTTGTTTTGTTTACTTTACACTGACAGTTCGTTGTTGATATTTTTTTTTTGTTTTTGTAACAGATTGATGAACTTGTGTTTTTGTTGTAGTGAAAATTTTACGAAAAAAGCAGTGGACCGTTGTTTGGTTTTAATTTAATTTTTGTAAATCTTCCTCGAATTTTTTTTTAATTTGCTCCTAACATTTCATAAATTTCGCTTTTCACAAAAAAGTTAGTAAGACACACTCAGCACTCTAATGATTATATGACTCCGTACTGTGATCCTTGTATGTTCAAAAAATAACGGTAAGATTAAAATTTCGCGGGGTTGGAGAGTAGAATTGTTAAAGTTTTTAGCTGTAACAATTGCTTACTTTGTAGTAGTCGCTAAAGCTCAAACTCCGTTGTGTCAAGCTCCCTGTGACTCTTTCCTATTTCAAAAATTCCAAGGACCTTAAAGTGCCAACATTCCTAACCTATCGAGTTGGAGAAGTGTTTCGTTAAAAATAGAAAGATTTTTAAGAGTTTTTCGTTTATGAAAGCTCAAACTTCGTTGCTTTTTCGTGAATTCCTAAGCAAAAACAATGCTACAACGATGACTCAGCCTCCATATTCGCATGGCGCCATGCGACTTTTTTCTTTTTCCAAAAAATAGGACCTTGAAGGGCAACGTTTTTCAAGATAGACAAAAAGAGCTAAAGGCTATCCATAAACTCGAGTTTGAGAAGTGCTTCGAAGTGCTTAAGTGCATAATATTAAATTGGGACTATTTTTAAGACGAAAACATTAGTGTGACCTATGAATATTTTTGTTTTGCCAAAAAACGAAAAATGTACTTTATTACTACTTAGTACTCTCAAACTCCTCAAGATTGACAGGAGTTGCAAAATTTCTATAGAAATGTCTACCGTTTCCATAATTTCATTTCGTTAAACTTTGCATTCCATTTTTAATCCGTTTCGGAGTATTCAATGATCCACGTTTGCTTCAGTCATAGATTTATTCATAGTCAGAAATATGAAGATGAACTATGATTACATGAACACAATATTTCTGCAATTTTTATCACTTAACTAAATTTTGTTCTGATCCTAAAAGTATACTATATAAATTTTATTATTCAATTAAGCTACCATTCTTTTAAGAGCATTTAATGCATCGACATTTACGATGCTCTCCATGAATGTGGGATCGGAATTCGCACGATAATCCATGTGCAAAGAGACCTGTTTACGGTAGTTTTTTTTTGTTTTTTTTTTTTGAAAAAAATCAGCTTTATCGCGATGAGTCGAGGAAGAACGCGTTTTATACCTAAAATACCTACCAAAAACGGACTCGCGATAGATGTCGAGCTGTTTTATCATCTCTCTAACGATTGCCTGAAGATTTTCAAGCATCATATTCCTCACTTCACTTGAAGAGGTCGTAGGTAGTTCTGAACGAGGCTTCAACGATTTCTCGACCGTATTTGAAGATTTTGTATCACTCTTAGGCTTGTGTTTTTGATAAAACTGAATCACTGTAATCAAAAATAACGCATTCGGTCTAATACTGTCATCGCCTAAATGCATACCATACTTTACATGATGAATTATAGTTTGTTTCGCTGCGATTTAGGATTTATTCGAAATTGAGAGCATTTGCTACGGAAGTTCGCTAACTGAAAATCTAGATTTCAGTTCGTATTATGAGCTATATAAAGTTATTAACAATTTTAGTTTCCATTACCATTCACATATATGTAGGTATGTATATATTCTCATATAATCTGAGGTGCCATTCTTGTCTTAACTATTTTCAAAAGCCCTATCAACAATCATCACATAGAATTTGCGCGTTCGCACACTTAATATTTTATAGCGTGCACTCAATTAATTTTATTGCTGTTAATTTGCTTTTTTTCCCAAGGCTGGTTTATGTAATTAACATTTTTATTAAAATAAATGCAATTCACATGCGTACATACATGTACATATCTATACCCACTGTATTTCGTAATTTTGCATTTAAAGCGAATTATATTAAAATATTTATGCGCGTGTGCTAACATAGCGATGGAGTGGCTTGGCATAAGCATATACCGTTGAAATGCATGCAAATATTGATGGTAAAGCTTGATGCTGCTGTCACTGCACAGTGGGGTAATATCCGAAAAAATTAAAAAAAAAAAATTAA